>NW_027328869.1:900000-1138463 GCF_048564905.1 Vicugna pacos
TGAAAAATGAACGAATTCGAAACTTGTGTTAGGGAAAGCTTGTGAAAATGTGTACACGAGTCTATATGAAATTATTCCTTTTATAGAGGATGAAAAATCAGTAATCCACATGCTCACAACTCAGGAATGCATGTTTGTCGAATCCGTCATGCATGTAACATGTACGGAACACGGAATATCATGTTGAAGGAATCTATTCAAATTACATATCTCTAGGGTAGAATTCGCTCCAAGAGGGTTTTTCTGGGATCAAAGTGTGATTCTTGAAACTGGTGATAGGAGAAGCAACGAAGTCCAAGGAACTATTTCAAAGTGCATAAGTAACTTGTTTGGTGGTTGAAACATCTGTCATGCGCATGTTCACAGCTCAGAAATGCATGTTTGAGGAATCCGTGATGCATGAAACATGTTCGGAATACGGAATGCCATGGTTATGTAAACAATGTAAATTACATGTGTATTCGTGAGAATTCGCTCAAAGAGTGTTTTCTACTGCCAAATGTCCGATTTTAGAACCTGGTGATACAAAAAACTTATGAAGTCAGAGTAAATATTTCAAAGTGTAATATATGCCTTCTTTGGTGGATGAAAGTTCACTAATCCACATGCTCACAACTCAGAAACGCATGTTTCTCGAATCCGTCATGCATGTATCATGTACGGACCCGGAATGCCATGTTGATGGAATTCATGTAAATTAAATATCTATTAGGTTGAATACACTCCAGAAGTATTCTTCTGTGAAAAATGCACGAATTCAAAACTTGTGTTAAGAAAGCTTGTAAAAATGTGTACATGAGTCTATATGAAATTATTCCTTTTATAGAGGGTGAAAAATCAGTAATCCACATGCTCTCAACTCAGGAATGCATGTTTGTCGAATCCGTCATGCATGTAACATGTACGGAACACGGAATATCATGTTGAAGGGATCTATTCATATTACATATCTCTAGGGTAGAATTCGCTCCAAGAGGGTTTTTCTGGGATCAAAGTGTGATTCTTGGAACTGGTGATAGGAGAAACAACGAAGTCCAAGGAAATATTTCAAAGTGCATAAGTAACTTGTTTGGTGGTTGAAATATCTGTCATGTGCATGTTCACAGCTCAGAAATGCAATTTGAGGAATTCGTGATGCATGAATCATGTTCGGAATATGGAAAGCCATGTTTATGTAAACAATGTAAATCGCATGTGTTTGTTGAGAATTCGCTCAAAGAGGGTTTTCTACTGCCAAATGCCGATTTTAGAACTTGGTGATACAAAAAATTTTTGAAGTCAGAGTAAATATTTCATAGTGTATATATGCCTTTTTTGGTGGATGAAAGTTCACTAATCCACATGCTCACAACTCAGAAACTCATTTTCTCGAATCTGTCATGCATGTATCATGTACGGAACCCGGAATGCCATGTTGATGGAATTCATGTAAATTACATATCTGTTTGGTGGAAATCGCTCCAGAAGTATTTTTCTGAGAAAAATGAACCAATTCGAAACTTGTGTTAGGGAAAGCTTGTGAAAATGTGTACACGAGTCTATATGAAATTATTCCTTTTATAGAGGATGAAAAATCAGTAATCCACATGCTCTCAACTCAGGAATGCATGTTTATCGAATCCGTCATGCATTTAACATGTACGGAACACGGAATATCATGTTGAAGGAATCTATTCAAATTACATATCTCTAGGGTAGAATTCGCTCCAAGAGGGTTTTTCTGGGATCAAAGTGTGATTCTTGAAACTGGTGATAGGAGAAGCAACGAAGTCCAAGGAACTATTTCAAAGTGCATAAGTAACATGTTTGGTGGTTGAAACATCTGTCATGCGCATGTTCACAGCTCAGAAATGCATGTTTGAAGAATCCGTGATGCATGAAACATGTTCGGAATACGGAATGCCATGGTTATGTAAACAAGGTAAATTACATGTGTATTGGTGAGAATTCGCTCAAAGAGTGTTTTCTACTGCCAAATGTCCGATTTTAGAACCTGGTGATACAAAAAACTTATGAAGTCAGAGTAAATATTTCAAAGTGTAATATATGCCTTCTTTGGTGGATGAAAGTTCACTAATCCACATGCTCACAACTCAGAAACGCATGTTTCTCGAATCCGTCATGCATGTATCATGTACGGAACCCGGAATGCCATGTTGATGGAATTCATGTAAATTAAATATCTATTAGGTTGAATACACTCCAGAAGTATTCTTCTGTGAAAAATGAACGAATTCGAAACTTGTGTTAGGGAAAGCTTGTGAAAATGTGTACACGAGTCTATATGAAATTATTCCTTTTATAGAGGATGAAAAATCAGTAATCCACATGCTCACAACTCAGGAATGCATGTTTGTCGAATCCGTCATGCATGTAACATGTACGGAACACGGAATATCATGTTGAAGGAATCTATTCAAATTACATATATCTAGGGTAGAATTCGCTCCAAGAGGGTTTTTCTGGGATCAAAGTGTGATTCTTGAAACTGGTGATAGGAGAAGCAACGAAGTCCAAGGAACTATTTCAAAGTGCATAAGTAACTTGTTTGGTGGTTGAAACATCTGTCATGCGCATGTTCACAGCTCAGAAATGCATGTTTGAGGAATCCGTGATGCATGAAACATGTTCGGAATACGGAATGCCATGGTTATGTAAACAATGTAAATTACATGTGTATTGGTGAGAATTCGCTCAAAGAGTGTTTTCTACTGCCAAATGTCCGATTTTAGAACCTGGTGATACAAAAAACTTATGAAGTCAGAGTAAATATTTCAAAGTGTAATATATGCCTTCTTTGGTGGATGAAAGTTCACTAATCCACATGTTCACAACTCAGAAACGCATGTTTCTCGAATCCGTCATGCATGTATCATGTACGGAACCCGGAATGCCATGTTGATGGAATTCATGTTAATTACATATCTGTTTGGTGGAAATCACCCCAGAAGTATTTTTCTGTGAAAAATAAACGAGTTCGAAACTGGTGTTAGGAAAAGATTGTGAAAATGGGTACAGGTGTCTAGATGAAAATATTGTTTTTATAGAGGATGAAAGATCATTATTCCACATGCTCTCAACTCAAGAATGCATGTTTGTCGAATCCGTCATGCATGTAGTATGTAATGAACACTGAATATCATTTAGATGGAATCTATTCAAATTACATATCTCTAGGGTAGAATTCGCTTCAAGAGGTTTTTTCTGGGATCTAATTGTGATTCAAAAACCTGGTGATAGGAAGAATCTACGAAGACAAAGTGTATATATCAAAGTGCATAGGTATCTTGTAATGGTTTAAACATCAGTCATGAGCATATTCACAGCTGACAAATGCATGTTTGAAGAATCGGTATTGCATGAAACATGTTCGGAATACAGAAGGCCATGGTTATGTAAAAAATGTAAATTACATGTGTATATTTAAGAATTCGCTCAGAGGGTGTTTTCTGGTGCCAAATGTCCGATTATACAACCTGGTGTTAGAAAAATCCTATGAAGTCAGAGTAAATATTTCTAAGTGTATATATGCCTTCTTTGGTGGATGAAAGTTCACTAATCCACATGCTCACAACTCAGAAACTCTAGTTTGTCGAATCCTTCATGCATGCATCATGTACAGAACCCGGAAAGACATGTAGATGGAATTCATGTATATTACTTATCTATTAGGTTGAAAACTCTCCAAAAGTATTTTTCTGTGAAAAATGCATGAATAAGAAACTGGTGTTAGGGAAACATAGTGAAAATTTGTACACGTGTCTAGATGAAAATATTCCTATTGTAGAGGATGAAAGATCAGTAATCCACATGCTCTCAACTCAGGAATGCATGTTTGTCGAATCCGTCATGCATGTAGCATGTAGGGAACACGGAAGACCATGTTGAAGGAATCTATTCAAATTACATATCTCTAGGGTAGATTTTGCTCCAAGAGGGTTTTTCAGGGATCAAAGTGTGATTTTTGAATCTGGTGATAGGAAGAAGGAATGAAGTCCAAGTAAATATATCAAAGTGCATAGGTAACATGTTTGGTGGTTAAAATATCTGTCATGCGCATGTTCACAACTCAGAAATGCATGTTTGAGGAATCCATGTTGCATGAAAAATGTTCGGAATACGGAATGCCTTGGTTATGTAAATAATGTAAATTACATATGTATTTTTGAGAATACGCTCAAAGTGGTTTTTCTGGTGCCAAATGTCCGATTTTAGAACCTGGTGATACATAAATCCAATGAAGTCAGATTAAATATTTTAAACTGTATATATGCCTTATTAGGTGGATGAAAGGTCAGTAATCCACATGCTGAGATCTCAGAAACACATGTTTTCTGAATGCGTCATGCATGTAGCATGTACGGAACCTGGAATGCCCTGTTGATGGAATTCATTTAAATTACATATCTGTTAGGTGGAAATCGCTCCAGAGGTATTCTTCTGTGAAAAATGCTCGAATTCAAAAGTGGTGTTAGGGAAAGCTTGTGAAAATCTGTACACATGTCTAGATGAAAATATTCCTTTTATAGAGGATGAAAGATCAGTAATCCACATGCTCTCAACTCAGGAATGCATGTTTCTCGAATCCGTCATGCATATAGCATGTCCGGAACACGGAATATCATGTAGATGGAATCTATTCAATTTACATATCTCTAGGGTAGAATTCGCATCAAGAGAGTTTTTCTGGGATGAAAGTGTGATTCTTGAAACTTGTGATAGGAAGAAGCTCCGAAGTCCAAGTAAATATTTCAAAGTGCATACGTAAATTGTTTGGTGTTTGAAACATCATTCATGCGCATGTTCACAGCCCAGAAATGCATGTTTGCGAATCCGTGAGAATGAAACATGTTCTGTATACTGAATTCCATGATTAGGTAAACAATGTAAATTACATGTGTATTGGTGAGAATCGCTCAAAGAGTGTTTTCTGGGGCCAAATCTCCGATTTTAGAACCTGGAGATAAAAAAAAGCTATGAAGTCAGTGTAAATAATTCTAAGTGTGTATATGCCTTGTTTGGTGATTGAAATGTCAGTAATCCAAATGCTCACAATTCAAAAACTCATATTTCACGAATCCGTAATGCATGTATCATGTACGGAACCCGGGATGCCATGTTGATGGAATTCATATAAATTATATATCTATTAGGTGGAAAAAGCTCCAGAAGTGTTCTTCTGTGAAAAATGCACGAATTAGAAACTGGTGTTAGGGAAAGCTAGTGAAAATGTGTACACGAGTCTATATGAATATATTCCTTTTATACAGGATGAAAAATCAGTAATCCAGATGCTCTCAACTCAGGAATGCATGTTTGTCGAATCCGTCATGCATGTAGCATGTACGGAACACCGAATATCATGTTGATAGAATCTATTCAAATTACATATCTCTAGGGTAGAATTAGCTCCAAGAGTTTTTTCAGGGATCAAAGTGTGATTCTTGAAACTGGTGATTGGAAGAAGCTAAGAAATCCAAGTAAATATTTCAAAGTGCATAGGTAACTTGTTTGGTGTTTGAAATATCTGTCATGCGCATGTTCACATCCCACAAATTCATGTTTCAGGAATCCGTGACGCATGAAACATGCTCGGAATACGGAATGCCATGTTTATGTCAACAATGTAAATTACATTTGTATTGGTGAGAATTCGCTCAAAGAGTGTTTACTGGAGCCAATTATCCGATTTAAAACGTGGTGAGAGAAAAAACCTATGAAGTCAGAGTAAGTATTTCTAAGTGTATATATGCATTGTTTGGCCTATGAAAGGTCAGTAATCCACATGCTGAGATCTCAGAAACACATGTTTGCCGAATCCGTCATGCATGTATCATGTACGGAACCCGGAATGCCATGTTGATGGAATTCATGTAAATTACATATCTGTTTGGTGGAAATCGCTCCAGAAGTATTTTTCTGAGAAAAATGCACGAGTCCGAAACTCGTGTTAGGAAAAGATTGTGAAAATGGGTACACGTGTCAAGATGAAAATTTTGTTTTCATAGAGGATGAAAGATCCGTAATCCACATGCTCTCAACTCAGCAATGCATGTTTGTCGAATCCGTCATGCATGTAGCATGTACGGACACTGAATATTATTTACATGGAATCTATTCAAATTACATATATCTAGGGTAGACTTTGCTCCAAGAGGGTTTTTCTGGGATCAAAGTGTGATTCTTGTAACTGGTGAAATGAAGAAGCAACGAAGTCTAAGTAAATATTTCAAAGTGCATAGGTAACATTTTTGGTGGTTGATACATCTGTCATGCGCATGTACACAGCTCAGAATTGCATGTTTGAGGAATCCGTGATGCATGAAACATGTTCGGAATACGGAATGCCATGGTTACGTAAACAATGTAAATTACATGTGTTTTGGTGAGAATTCGCTCAAAGAGTGTTTTCTAGTGCCAAATGTCCGATTTTAGAACCTTGTGATACAAAAAACCTATGAAGTCAGAGTAAATATGTCAAAGTGTATTTATGCCTTGTTTGGTGGACGAAAGTTCACTAATCCACATGTTCACAACTCAGAAACTCATGTTTCTCGAATCCGTCATGCATGTATCATGTACGGACCCGGAATGCCATGTTGATGGAATTCATGTAAATTATATATCTTTTAGGTTGAATACACTCCAGAAGTATTCTTCTGTGAAAAATGCACGAATTCAAAACTTGTGTTAGAGAAAGCTTGTAAAAATGTGTACACGAGTCTATATGAAATTATTACTTTATAGAGGGTGAAAAATCAGTAATCCACATGCTCTCAACTCAGGAATGCATGTTTGTCGAATCCGTCATGCATGTAACATGTACGGAACACGGAATATCATGTTGAAGGGATCTATTCATATTACATATCTCTAGGGTAGAATTCGCTCCAAGAGGGTTTTTCTGGGACCAAAGTGTGATTCTTGAAACTGGTGATAGGAGAAACAACGAAGTCCAAGGAAATATTTCAAAGTGCATAAGTAACTTGTTTGGTGGTTGAAATATCTGTCATGTGCATGTTCACAGCTCAGAAATGCAATTTGAGGAATTCGTGATGCATGAATCATGTTCGGAATACGGAATGCCATGCTTATGTAAACAATATAAATTACATGTGTATTGGTGAGAATTCGCTCAAAGAGTGTTTTCTACTGCCAAATGTCCGATTTTAGAACCTGGTGATACAAAAAAATTATGAAGTCAGTGTAAATATTTCAAAGTGTAATATAAGCCTTCTTTGGAGGATGAAAGTTCACTAATCCACATGCTCACAACTCAGAAACGCATGTTTGCCGAATCCGTCATGCGTGTAGCATTTACGGAATCCAGAGTGCCCTGCTGATGGAATGCATTTAAATTACATATCTGTTAGGTGGAAATCGCTCCAGAAGTATTTTTCTGTGAAAAATGCATGAATTCTAAACTGGTGTTAGGGAAAGCTTGTGAAAATCTGTACACGTGTCTAGAAGAAAATTTTCCTTTTATAGAGGATGAAACATCAGTAATCCACATGCTCTCAACTCAGGAATGCATGTTTTTCGAATCCGTTATGCATGTAGCATGTACGGAACACGGAATATCATGTAGATAGAATTTTTCAAATTAAATATCTCTAGGGTAGAATTCGCACCAAGAGGGTTTTTCTGGGATCAAAGTGTGATTCTTGAACCTGGTGATAGGAAGTAGCTACGAAGACGAAGTATATATATTTAAGTGCATTGGTAACTTGTAATGATTGAAACATCAGTCATGAGCATATTCACAACTCAGAAATGCATGTTTGAGGAATTGGTATTTCATGAAACATGTTCGGAATACGGAATGCCATGGTTATGTAAACAATGTAAATTACGTGTGTATTGGTGAGAATTCGCTCAAAGAGGCTTTTCTAGTGCCAAATGTCCGATTCTAGTACCTGGTGACAGAAAAAAACCTATGAAGTCAGAGTAAATATTTCAAAGTGTATATATGCCTTGTTCGGTGGATGAAAGGTCAGTAATCCAAATGCTGAGATCTCAGAAACACATGTTTGCCGAATCCATCATGCATGAAGCATGTACGGAACCCGGAATGCCATGTTGATGGAATTCATGTAAATTACATATCTGTTTGGTGGAAAACGCTCCAGAAGAATTTTTCTGAGAAAAATGCACGAGTACGAAACTCGTGTTAGGAAAAGATTGTGAAAATGGGTACACGTGTCTAGATGAAAATATTGTTTTCATAGAGGATGAAAGATCAGTAATCCACATGCTCTCAACTCAGGAATTCATGTTTGTCGAATCCGTCATGCATGTAGCATGTACGGAACACTGAATATCATTTAGATATAATCTATTCAAATTACATATCTCGAGGGTAGATTTCGCTCCAAGAGGGTTTTTCTGGGATCAAAGTGTGATTCTTGAAACTGGTGAAAGGAAGAAGCAACGAAGTCTAAGTAAATATTTCAAAGTGCATAAGTAACATTTTTGGTTGTTGATACATCTGTCATACGCATGTACACAGCTCAGAATTGCATGTTTGAGGAATCCGTGATGCATGAAACATGTTCGGAATACGGAATGCCATGGTTATGTAAACAATGTAAATTACATGTGTATTGGTGAGAATTCGCTCAAAGAGTGTTTTCTACTGCCAAATGTCCGATTTTAGAAACTTGTTATACAAAAAACCTATGAAGTCAGAGTAAATATTTCAAAGTGTATATATGCCTTGTTTGGTGGATGAAAGTTCACTAATCCACATGCTCACAACTCAGAAACGCATGTTTCTCGAATCCGTCATGCATGTATCATGTACGGACCCAGAATGCCATGTTGATGGAATTCATGTAAATTAAATATCTATTAGGTTGAATACACTCCAGAAGTATTCTTCTGTGAAAAATGCACGAATTCATAACTTGTGTTAAGAAAGCTTGTAAAAATGTGTACACGAGTCTATATGAAATTATTCCTTTTATAGAGGGTGAAAAATCAGTAATCCACATGCTCTCAACTCAGGAATGCATGTTTGTCGAATCCGTCATGCATGTAACATGTACGGAACACGGAATATCATGTTGAAGGGATCTATTCATATTACATATCTCTAGGGTAGAATTCGCTCCAAGAGGGTTTTTCTGGGATCAAAGTGTGATTCTTGGAACTGGTGATAGGAGAAACAACGAAGTCCAAGGAAATATTTCAAAGTGCATAAGTAACTTGTTTGGTGGTTGAAATATCTGTCATGTGCATGTTCACAGCACAGAAATGCAATTTGAGGAATTCGTGATGCATGAATCATGTTCGGAATATGGAATGCCATGGTTATGTAAACAATGTAAATTACATGTGTATTTGTGAGAATTCGCTCAAAGAGGCTTTTCTAGTGCCAAATGTCCGATTTATTACCTGGTGACAGAAAAAACCTATGAAGCCAGAGTAAATATTTCTAAGTGTATATATGCCTTGTTTGGTGGATGAAAGGTCAGGAATCCACATGCTGAGATCTCAGAAACACATGTATGCCGACACCGCCATGCATGTAGCATTTACGGAACCTGGAATGCCCTGTTGATGGAATGCATTTAAATTACATATCTGTTAGGTGGAAATCGCTCCAGAGGTATTCTTCTGTGAAAAATGCTCGAATTCAAAACTGGTGTTAGGGAAAGCTTGTGAAAATCTGTACACATGTCTAGATGAAAATATTCCTTTTATACAGGATGAAAGATCAGTAATCCACATGCTCTCAACTCAGGAATGCATGTTTGTCGAATCCGTCATGCATATAGCATGTCCGGAACACGGAATATCATGTAGATTGTATCTATTCAAATTACATATCTCTAGGGTAGAATGCGCTTCAAGAGGGTTTTTCTGGGATGAAATTGTGATTCTTGAAACTTGTGATAGGAAGAAGCTCCGAAGTCCAAGTAAATATTTCAAAGTGCATACGTAAATTGTTTGGTGTTTGAAACATCATTCATGCGCATGTTCACAGCCCAGAAATGCATGTTTGCGAATCCGTGAGAATGAAACATGTTCTGTATATGGAATGCCATGATTAGGTAAACAATTTAAATTACATGTGTATTGGTGAGAATCGCTCAAAGAGAGTTTTCTGGGGCCAAATGTCCGATTTTAGAACCTGGAGTTAAAAAAAAGCTATGAAGTCAGTGTAAATACTTCTAAGTGTCTATATGCCTTGTTTGGTGATTGAAAGGTCAGTAATCCAAGTGCTCACAATTCAGAAACTCATGATTCACGAATCCGTAATGCATGTATCATGTATGGAACCCGGGATGCCATGTTGATGGAATTCATGTAAATTATATATCTATTAGGTGGAAAAAGCTCCAGAAGTGTTCTTCTGTGAAAAATGCACGAATTAGAAACTGGTGTTAGGGAAAGCTTGTGAAAATGTGTACACGAGTCTATATGAATATATTCCTTTTATACGGGATGAAAAATCAGTAATCCAGATGCTCTCAACTCAGGAATGCATGTTTGTCGAATCCGTCATGCATGTAGCATGTACGGAACACCGAATATCATGTTGATAGAATCTATTCAAATTACATATCTCTAGGGTAGAATTAGCTCCAAGAGTTTTTTCAGGGATCAAAGTGTGATTCTTGAAACTGGTGATTGGAAGAAGCTAAGAAATCCAAGTAAATATTTCAAAGTGCATAGGTAACTTGTTTGGTGTTTGAAATATCTGTCATGCGCATGTTCACATCCCACAAATTCATGTTTCAGGAATCCGTGACGCATGAAACATGCTCGGAATACGGAATGCCATGTTTATGTCAACAATGTAAATTACATTTGTATTGGTGAGAATTCGCTCAAAGAGTGTTTACTGGAGCCAATTATCCGATTTAAAACGTGGTGAGAGAAAAAACCTATGAAGTCAGAGTAAGTATTTCTAAGTGTATATATGCATTGTTTGGCCTATGAAAGGTCAGTAATCCACATGCTGAGATCTCAGAAACACATGTTTGCCGAATCCGTCATGCATGTATCATGTACGGAACCCGGAATGCCATGTTGATGGAATTCATGTAAATTACATATCTGTTTGGTGGAAATCGCTCCAGAAGTATTTTTCTGAGAAAAATGCACGAGTCCGAAACTCGTGTTAGGAAAAGATTGTGAAAATGGGTACACGTGTCAAGATGAAAATTTTGTTTTCATAGAGGATGAAAGATCCGTAATCCACATGCTCTCAACTCAGCAATGCATGTTTGTCGAATCCGTCATGCATGTAGCATGTACGGACACTGAATATTATTTACATGGAATCTATTCAAATTACATATATCTAGGGTAGACTTTGCTCCAAGAGGGTTTTTCTGGGATCAAAGTGTGATTCTTGTAACTGGTGAAATGAAGAAGCAACGAAGTCTAAGTAAATATTTCAAAGTGCATAGGTAACATTTTTGGTGGTTGATACATCTGTCATGCGCATGTACACAGCTCAGAATTGCATGTTTGAGGAATCCGTGATGCATGAAACATGTTCGGAATACGGAATGCCATGGTTACGTAAACAATGTAAATTACATGTGTTTTGGTGAGAATTCGCTCAAAGAGTGTTTTCTAGTGCCAAATGTCCGATTTTAGAACCTTGTGATACAAAAAACCTATGAAGTCAGAGTAAATATGTCAAAGTGTATTTATGCCTTGTTTGGTGGACGAAAGTTCACTAATCCACATGTTCACAACTCAGAAACTCATGTTTCTCGAATCCGTCATGCATGTATCATGTACGGACCCGGAATGCCATGTTGATGGAATTCATGTAAATTATATATCTTTTAGGTTGAATACACTCCAGAAGTATTCTTCTGTGAAAAATGCACGAATTCAAAACTTGTGTTAGAGAAAGCTTGTAAAAATGTGTACACGAGTCTATATGAAATTATTACTTTATAGAGGGTGAAAAATCAGTAATCCACATGCTCTCAACTCAGGAATGCATGTTTGTCGAATCCGTCATGCATGTAACATGTACGGAACACGGAATATCATGTTGAAGGGATCTATTCATATTACATATCTCTAGGGTAGAATTCGCTCCAAGAGGGTTTTTCTGGGACCAAAGTGTGATTCTTGAAACTGGTGATAGGAGAAACAACGAAGTCCAAGGAAATATTTCAAAGTGCATAAGTAACTTGTTTGGTGGTTGAAATATCTGTCATGTGCATGTTCACAGCTCAGAAATGCAATTTGAGGAATTCGTGATGCATGAATCATGTTCGGAATACGGAATGCCATGCTTATGTAAACAATATAAATTACATGTGTATTGGTGAGAATTCGCTCAAAGAGTGTTTTCTACTGCCAAATGTCCGATTTTAGAACCTGGTGATACAAAAAAATTATGAAGTCAGTGTAAATATTTCAAAGTGTAATATAAGCCTTCTTTGGAGGATGAAAGTTCACTAATCCACATGCTCACAACTCAGAAACGCATGTTTGCCGAATCCGTCATGCGTGTAGCATTTACGGAATCCAGAGTGCCCTGCTGATGGAATGCATTTAAATTACATATCTGTTAGGTGGAAATCGCTCCAGAAGTATTTTTCTGTGAAAAATGCATGAATTCTAAACTGGTGTTAGGGAAAGCTTGTGAAAATCTGTACACGTGTCTAGAAGAAAATTTTCCTTTTATAGAGGATGAAACATCAGTAATCCACATGCTCTCAACTCAGGAATGCATGTTTTTCGAATCCGTTATGCATGTAGCATGTACGGAACACGGAATATCATGTAGATAGAATTTTTCAAATTAAATATCTCTAGGGTAGAATTCGCACCAAGAGGGTTTTTCTGGGATCAAAGTGTGATTCTTGAACCTGGTGATAGGAAGTAGCTACGAAGACGAAGTATATATATTTAAGTGCATTGGTAACTTGTAATGATTGAAACATCAGTCATGAGCATATTCACAACTCAGAAATGCATGTTTGAGGAATTGGTATTTCATGAAACATGTTCGGAATACGGAATGCCATGGTTATGTAAACAATGTAAATTACGTGTGTATTGGTGAGAATTCGCTCAAAGAGGCTTTTCTAGTGCCAAATGTCCGATTCTAGTACCTGGTGACAGAAAAAAACCTATGAAGTCAGAGTAAATATTTCAAAGTGTATATATGCCTTGTTCGGTGGATGAAAGGTCAGTAATCCAAATGCTGAGATCTCAGAAACACATGTTTGCCGAATCCATCATGCATGAAGCATGTACGGAACCCGGAATGCCATGTTGATGGAATTCATGTAAATTACATATCTGTTTGGTGGAAAACGCTCCAGAAGAATTTTTCTGAGAAAAATGCACGAGTACGAAACTCGTGTTAGGAAAAGATTGTGAAAATGGGTACACGTGTCTAGATGAAAATATTGTTTTCATAGAGGATGAAAGATCAGTAATCCACATGCTCTCAACTCAGGAATTCATGTTTGTCGAATCCGTCATGCATGTAGCATGTACGGAACACTGAATATCATTTAGATATAATCTATTCAAATTACATATCTCGAGGGTAGATTTCGCTCCAAGAGGGTTTTTCTGGGATCAAAGTGTGATTCTTGAAACTGGTGAAAGGAAGAAGCAACGAAGTCTAAGTAAATATTTCAAAGTGCATAAGTAACATTTTTGGTTGTTGATACATCTGTCATACGCATGTACACAGCTCAGAATTGCATGTTTGAGGAATCCGTGATGCATGAAACATGTTCGGAATACGGAATGCCATGGTTATGTAAACAATGTAAATTACATGTGTATTGGTGAGAATTCGCTCAAAGAGTGTTTTCTACTGCCAAATGTCCGATTTTAGAAACTTGTTAAACAAAAAACCTATGAAGTCAGAGTAAATATTTCAAAGTGTATATATGCCTTGTTTGGTGGATGAAAGTTCACTAATCCACATGCTCACAACTCAGAAACGCATGTTTCTCGAATCCGTCATGCATGTATCATGTACGGACCCAGAATGCCATGTTGATGGAATTCATGTAAATTAAATATCTATTAGGTTGAATACACTCCAGAAGTATTCTTCTGTGAAAAATGCACGAATTCATAACTTGTGTTAAGAAAGCTTGTAAAAATGTGTACACGAGTCTATATGAAATTATTCCTTTTATAGAGGGTGAAAAATCAGTAATCCACATGCTCTCAACTCAGGAATGCATGTTTGTCGAATCCGTCATGCATGTAACATGTACGGAACACGGAATATCATGTTGAAGGGATCTATTCATATTACATATCTCTAGGGTAGAATTCGCTCCAAGAGGGTTTTTCTGGGATCAAAGTGTGATTCTTGGAACTGGTGATAGGAGAAACAACGAAGTCCAAGGAAATATTTCAAAGTGCATAAGTAACTTGTTTGGTGGTTGAAATATCTGTCATGTGCATGTTCACAGCACAGAAATGCAATTTGAGGAATTCGTGATGCATGAATCATGTTCGGAATATGGAATGCCATGGTTATGTAAACAATGTAAATTACATGTGTATTTGTGAGAATTCGCTCAAAGAGGCTTTTCTAGTGCCAAATGTCCGATTTATTACCTGGTGACAGAAAAAACCTATGAAGCCAGAGTAAATATTTCTAAGTGTATATATGCCTTGTTTGGTGGATGAAAGGTCAGGAATCCACATGCTGAGATCTCAGAAACACATGTATGCCGACACCGCCATGCATGTAGCATTTACGGAACCTGGAATGCCCTGTTGATGGAATGCATTTAAATTACATATCTGTTAGGTGGAAATCGCTCCAGAGGTATTCTTCTGTGAAAAATGCTCGAATTCAAAACTGGTGTTAGGGAAAGCTTGTGAAAATCTGTACACATGTCTAGATGAAAATATTCCTTTTATACAGGATGAAAGATCAGTAATCCACATGCTCTCAACTCAGGAATGCATGTTTGTCGAATCCGTCATGCATATAGCATGTCCGGAACACGGAATATCATGTAGATTGTATCTATTCAAATTACATATCTCTAGGGTAGAATGCGCTTCAAGAGGGTTTTTCTGGGATGAAATTGTGATTCTTGAAACTTGTGATAGGAAGAAGCTCCGAAGTCCAAGTAAATATTTCAAAGTGCATACGTAAATTGTTTGGTGTTTGAAACATCATTCATGCGCATGTTCACAGCCCAGAAATGCATGTTTGCGAATCCGTGAGAATGAAACATGTTCTGTATACGGAATGCCATGATTAGGTAAACAATTTAAATTACATGTGTATTGGTGAGAATCGCTCAAAGAGAGTTTTCTGGGGCCAAATGTCCGATTTTAGAACCTGGAGTTAAAAAAAAGCTATGAAGTCAGTGTAAATACTTCTAAGTGTCTATATGCCTTGTTTGGTGATTGAAAGGTCAGTAATCCAAGTGCTCACAATTCAGAAACTCATGATTCACGAATCCGTAATGCATGTATCATGTACGGAACCCGGGATGCCATGTTGATGGAATTCATGTAAATTATATATCTATTAGGTGGAAAAAGCTCCAGAAGTGTTCTTCTGTGAAAAATGCACGAATTAGAAACTGGTGTTAGGGAAAGCTTGTGAAAATGTGTACACGATTCTATATGAATATATTCCTTTTATACGGGATGAAAAATCAGTAATCCAGATGCTCTCAACTCAGGAATGCATGTTTGTCGAATCCGTCATGCATGTAGCATGTACGGAACACCGAATATCATGTTGATAGAATCTATTCAAATTACATATCTCTAGGGTAGAATTAGCTCCAAGAGTTTTTTCAGGGATCAAAGTGTGATTCTTGAAACTGGTGATTGGAAGAAGCTAAGAAATCCAAGTAAATATTTCAAAGTGCATAGGTAAATTGTTTGGCGTTTGAAATATCTGTCATGCGCATGTTCACATCCCACAAATTTATGTTTCAGGAATCCGTGACGCATGAAACATGCTCGGAATACGGAATGCCATGTTTATGTCAACAATGTAAATTACATTTGTATTGGTGAGAATTCGCTCAAAGAGTGTTTACTGGAGCCAATTATCCGATTTAAATCGTGGTGAGACAAAAAACCTATGAAGTCAGAGTAAGTATTTCTAAGTGTATATATGCATTGTTTGGCCTATGAAAGGTCAGTAATCCACATGCTGAGATCTCAGAAACACATGTTTGCCGAATCCGTCATGCATGTATCATGTACGGAACCCGGAATGCCATGTTGATGGAATTCATGTAAATTACATATCTGTTTGGTGGAAATCGCTCCAGAAGTATTTTTCTGAGAAAAATGCACGAGTCCGAAACTCGTGTTAGGAAAAGATTGTGAAAATGGGTACACGTGTCAAGATGAAAATTTTGTTTTCATAGAGGATGAAAGATCAGTAATCCACATGCTCTCAACTCAGCAATGCATGTTTGTCGAATCCGTCATGCATGTAGCATGTACGGACACTGAATATTATTTACAAGGAATCTATTCAAATTACATATATCTAGGGTAGACTTTGCTCCAAGAGGGTTTTTCTGGGATCAAAGTGTGATTCTTGTAACTGGTGAAAGGAAGAAGCAACGAAGTCTAAGTAAATATTTCAAAGTGCATAGGTAACATTTTTGGTGGTTGATACATCTGTCATGCGCATGTACACAGCTCAGAATTGCATGTTTGAGGAATCCGTGACCCATGAAACATGCTCAGAATACGGAATGCCATGTTTATGTCAACAATGTAAATTACATTTGTATTGGTGAGAATTCGCTCAAAGAGTGTTTACTGGAGCCAATTATCTGATTTAAAACGTGGTGAGAGAAAAAACCTATGAAGTCAGAGTAAGTATTTCTAAGTGTATATATGCATTGTTTGGCCTATGAAAGGTCAGTAATCCACATGCTGAGATCTCAGAAACACATGTTTGCCGAATCCGTCATGCATGTATCATGTACGGAACCCGGAATGCCATGTTGAAGGAATTCATGTTAATTACATATCTGTTTGGTGGAAATCGCCCCAGAAGTATTTTTCTGTGAAAAATAAATGAGTTCGAAACTGGTGTTAGGAAAAGATTGTGAAAATGGGTACACGTGTCTAGATGAAAATATTGTTTTTATAGAGGATGAAAGATCAGTATTCCACATGCTCTCAACTCAAGAATGCATGTTTGTCGAATCCGTCATGCATGTAGTATGTAATGAACACTGAATATCATTTAGATGGAATCTATTCAAATTACATATCTCTAGGGAAGAATTCGCTTCAAGAGGTTTTTTCTGGGATCAAATTGTGATTCGAAAACCTGGTGATAGGAAGAAGCTACGAAGACAAAGTGTATATATCAAAGTGCATAGGTAACTTGTAATGGTTTAAACATCAGTCATGAGCATATTCACAACTGACAAATGCATGTTTGAAGAATCGGTATTGCATGAAACATGTTCGGAATACAGAAGGCCATGGTTATGTAAAAAATGTAAATTACATGTTTATATTTGAGAATTCGCTCAGAGGGTGTTTTCTGGTGCCAAATGTCCGATTATACAACCTGGTGTTAGAAAAATCCTATGAAGTCAGAGTAAATATTTCTAAGTGTATATATGCCTTCTTTGGTGGATGAAAGTTCACTAATCCACATGCTCACAACTCAGAAACTCTAGTTTGTCGAATCCTTCATGCATGCATCATGTACAGAACCCGGAAAGACATGTAGATGGAATTCATGTAAATTACTTATCTATTAGGTTGAAAACTCTCCAAAATTATTTTTCTGTGAAAAATGCATGAATAAGAAACTGGTGATAGGGAAACATAGTGAAAATCTGTACACGTGTCTAGATGAAAATATTCCTATTGTAGAGGATGAAAGATCAGTAATCCACATGCTCTCAACTCAGGAATGCATGTTTGTCGAATCCGTCATGCATGTAGCATGTAGGGAACACGGAAGACCATGTTGAAGGAATCTATTCAAATTACATATCTCTAGGGTAGAATTCGCTCCAAGAGGGTTTTTCTGGGATCAAAGTGTGATTCTTGAAACTGGTGATAGGAGAAGCAACGAAGTCCAAGGAACTATTTCAAAGTGCGTAAGTAACTTGTTTGGTGGTTGAAACAACTGTCATGCACATGTTCAAGCTCAGAAATGCATGTTTGAGGAATCCGTGATGCATGAAACATGTTCGGAATACGGAATGCCATGGTTATGTAAACAATGTAAATTACATGTGTATTGGTGAGAATTCGCTCAAAGAGTGTTTTCTACTGCCAAATGTCCGATTTTAGAACCTGGTGATACAAAAAACTTATGAAGTCAGAGTAAATATTTCAAAGTGTAATATATGCCTTCTTTGGTGGATGAAAGTTCACTAATCCACATGCTCACAACTCAGAAACGCATGTTTCTCGAATCCGTCATGCATGTATCATGTACGGAACCCGGAATGCCATGTTGATGGAATTCATGTAAATTATATATCTATTAGGTTGAATACACTCCAGAAGTATTCTTCTGTGAAAAATGAACGAATTCGAAACTTGTGTTAGGGAAAGCTTGTGAAAATGTGTACACGAGTCTATATGAAATTATTCCTTTTATAGAGGATGAAAAATCAGTAATCCACATGCTCACAACTCAGGAATGCATGTTTGTGGAATCCGTCATGCATGTAACATGTACGGAACACGGAATATCATGTTGAAGGAATCTATTCAAATTACATATCTCTAGGGTAGAATTCGCTCCAAGAGTGTTTTTCTGGGATCAAAGTGTGATTCTTGAAACTGGTGATAGGAGAAGCAACGAAGTCCAAGGAACTATTTCAAAGTGCATAAGTAACTTGTTTGGTGGTTGAAACATCTGTCATGCGCATGTTCACAGCTCAGAAATGCATGTTTGAGGAATCCGTGATGCATGAATCATGTTCGGAATACGGAATGCCATGGTTATGTAAACAATGTAAATCACATGTGTATTGGTGAGAATTCGCTCAAAGAGTGTTTTCTACTGCCAAATGTCCGATTTTAGAACCTGGTGATACAAAAAACTTATGAAGTCAGAGTAAATATTTCAAAGTGTAATATATGCCTTCTTTGGTGGATGAAAGTTCACTAATCCACATGCTCACAACTCAGAAACGCATGTTTCTCGAATCCGTCATGCATGTATAATGTACGGAACCCGGAATGCCATGTTGATGGAATTCATGTAAATTATATATCTATTAGGTTGAATACACTCCAGAAGTATTCTTCTGTGAAAAATGAACGAATTCGAAACTTGTGTTAGGGAAAGCTTGTGAAAATGTGTACACGAGTCTATATGAAATTATTCCTTTTATAGAGGATGAAAAATCAGTAATCCACATGCTCACAACTCAGGAATGCATGTTTGTCGAATCCGTCATGCATGTAACATGTACGGAACACGGAATATCATGTTGAAGGAATCTATTCAAATTACATATCTCTAGGGTAGAATTCGCTCCAAGAGGGTTTTTCTGGGATCAAAGTGTGATTCTTGAAACTGGTGATAGGAGAAGCAACGAAGTCCAAGGAACTATTTCAAAGTGCGTAAGTAACTTGTTTGGTGGTTGAAACAACTGTCATGCACATGTTCACAGCTCAGAAATGCATGTTTGAGGAATCCGTGATGCATGAAACATGTTCGGAATACGGAATGCCATGGTTATGTAAACAATGTAAATTACATGTGTATTGGTGAGAATTCGCTCAAAGAGTGTTTTCTACTGCCAAATGTCCGATTTTAGAACCTGGTGTTACAAAAAACTTATGAAGTCAGAGTAAATATTTCAAAGTGTAATATATGCCTTCTTTGGTGGATGAAAGTTCACTAATCCACATGCTCACAACTCAGAAACGCATGTTTCTCGAATCCGTCATGCATGTATCATGTACGGAACCCGGAATGCCATGTTGATGGAATTCATGTAAATTATATATCTATTAGGTTGAATACACTCCAGAAGTATTCTTCTGTGAAAAATGAACGAATTCAAAACTTGTGTTAGGGAAAGCTTGTGAAAATGTGTACACGAGTCTATATGAAATTATTCCTTTTATAGAGGATGAAACATCAGTAATCCACATGCTCACAACTCAGGAATGCATGTTTGTGGAATCCGTCATGCATGTAACATGTACGGAACACGGAATATCATGTTGAAGGAATCTATTCAAATTACATATCCCTAGGGTAGAATTCGCTCCAAGAGGGTTTTTCTGGGATCAAAGTGTGATTCTTGAAACTGGTGATAGGAGAAGCAACGAAGTCCAAGGAACTATTTCAAAGTGCGTAAGTAACTTGTTTGGTGGTTGAAACAACTGTCATGCACATGTTCACAGCTCAGAAATGCATGTTTGAGGAATACGTGATGCATGAAACATGTTCGGAATACGGAATGCCATGGTTATGTAAACAATGTAAATTACATGTGTATTGGTGAGAATTCGCTCAAAGAGTGTTTTCTACTGCCAAATGTCCGATTTTAGAACCTGGTGATACAAAAAACTTATGAAGTCAGAGTAAATATTTCAAAGTGTAATATATGCCTTCTTTGGTGGATGAAAGTTCACTAATCCACATGCTCACAACTCAGAAACGCATGTTTCTCGAATCCGTCATGCATGTATCATGTACGGAACCCGGAATGCCATGTTGATGGAATTCATGTAAATTAAATATCTATTAGGTTGAATACACTCCAGAAGTATTCTTCTGTGAAAAATGAACGAATTCCAAACTTGTGTTAGGGAAAGCTTGTGAAAATGTGTACACGAGTCTATATAAAATTATTCCTTTTATACAGGATGAAAAATCAGTAATCCACATGCTCACAACTCAGGAATGCATGTTTGTCGAATCCGTCATGCATGTAACATGTACGTAACACGGAATATCATGTAGAAGGAAACAATTCAAATTACATATCTCTAGGGTAGAATTCGCTCCAAGAGGGTTTTTCTGGGATCAAAGTGTGATTCTTGAAACTTGTGATAGGAGAAGCAACGAAGTCCAAGGGACTATTTCAAAGTGCATAAGTAACTTGTTTGGTGGTTGAAACATCTGTCATGCGCATGTTCACAGCTCAGAAATGCATGTTTGAGGAATCCGTGATGAACGAATCATGTTCGGAATACGGAATGCCATGGTTATGTAAACAATGTAAATTAATGTGTATTGGTGAGAATTTGCTCAAAGAGTGTTTTCTACTGCCAAATATCCGATTTTAGAACCTGATGATACAAAAAACTTATGAAGTCAGAGTAAATAATTCAAAGTGTAATATATGCCTTCTTTGGTGGATGAAAGTTCACTAATCCACATGTTCACAACTCAGAAACGCATGTTTCTCGAATCCGTCATGCATGTATCATGTACGGAACCCGGAATGCCATGTTGATGGAATTCATGTAAATTATATATCTATTAGGTTGAATACACTCCAGAAGTATTCTTCTGTGAAAAATGAACGAATTCCAAACTTGTGTTAGGGAAAGATAGTGAAAATGTGTACACGAGTCTATATGAAATTATTCCTATTATAGAGGATGAAAAATCAGTAATCCACATGCTCACAACTCAGGAATGCATGTTTGTCGAATCCGTCATGCATGTAACATGTACGGAACACGGAATATCATGTTGAAGGAATCTATTCAAATTACATATCTCTAGGGTAGAATTCGCTCCAAGAGGGTTTTTCTGGGATCAAAGTGTGATTCTTGAAACTGGTGATAGGAGAAGCAACGAAGTCCAAGGAACTATTTCAAAGTGCGTAAGTAACTTGTTTGGTGGTTGAAACAACTGTCATGCACATGTTCACAGCTCAGAAATGCATGTTTGAGGAATCCGTGATGCATGAAACATGTTCGGAATACGGAATGCCATGGTTATGTAAACAATGTAAATTACATGTGTATTGGTGAGAATTCGCTCAAAGAGTGTTTTCTACTGCCAAATGTCCGATTTTAGAACCTGGTGATACAAAAAACTTATGAAGTCAGAGTAAATATTTCAAAGTGTAATATATGCCTTCTTTGGTGGATGAAAGTTCACTAATCCACATGCTCACAACTCAGAAACGCATGTTTCTCGAATCCGTTTTGCATGTATCATGTACGGAACCCGGAATGCCATGTTGATGGAATTCATGTAAATTAAATATCTATTAGGTTGAATACACTCCAGAAGTATTCTTCTGTGAAAAATGAATGAATTCGAAACTTGTGTTAGGGAAAGCTTGTGAAAATGTGTACACGAGTCTATATAAAATTATTCCTTTTATACAGGATGAAAAATCAGTAATCCACATGCTCACAACTCAGGAATGCATGTTTGTCGAATCCGTCATGCATGTAACATGTACGTAACACGGAATATCATGTAGAAGGAAACAATTCAAATTACATATCTCTAGGGTAGAATTCGCTCCAAGAGGGTTTTTCTGGGATCAAAGTGTGATTCTTGAAACTTGTGATAGGAGAAGCAACGAAGTCCAAGGGACTATTTCAAAGTGCATAAGTAACTTGTTTGGTGGTTGAAACATCCGTCATGCGCATGTTCACAGCTCAGAAATGCGTGTTTGAGGAATCCGTGATGAACGAATCATGTTCGGAATACGGAATGCCATGGTTATGTAAACAATGTAAATTAATGTGTATTGGTGAGAATTTGCTCAAAGAGTGTTTTCTACTGCCAAATATCCGATTTTAGAACCTGATGATACAAAAAACTTATGAAGTCAGAGTAAATATTTCAAAGTGTAATATATGCCTTCTTTGGTGGATGAAAGTTCACTAATCCACATGTTCACAACTCAGAAACGCATGTTTCTCGAATCCGTCATGCATGTATCATGTACGGAACCCGGAATGCCATGTTGATGGAATTCATGTAAATTATATATCTATTAGGTTGAATACACTCCAGAAGTATTCTTCTGTGAAAAATGAACGAATTCGAAACTTGTGTTAGGGAAAGCTTGTGAAAATGTGTACACGAGTCTATATGAAATTATTCCTATTATAGAGGATGAAAAATCAGTAATCCACATGCTCACAACTCAGGAATGCATGTTTGTCGAATCCGTCATGCATGTAACATGTACGGAACACGGAATATCATGTTGAAGGAATCTATTCAAATTACATATCTCTAGGGTAGAATTCGCTCCAAGAGGGTTTTTCTGGGATCAAAGTGTGATTCTTGAAACTGGTGATAGGAGAAGCAACGAAGTCCAAGGAACTATTTCAAAGTGCGTAAGTAACTTGTTTGGTGGTTGAAACAACTGTCATGCACATGTTCACAGCTCAGAAATGCATGTTTGAGGAATCCGTGATGCATGAAACATGTTCGGAATACGGAATGCCATGGTTATGTAAACAATGTAAATTACATGTGTATTGGTGAGAATTCGCTCAAAGAGTGTTTTCTACTGCCAAATGTCCGATTTTAGAACCTGGTGATACAAAAAACTTATGAAGTCAGAGTAAATATATCAAAGTGTAATATATGCCTTCTTTGGTGGATGAAAGTTCACTAATCCACATGCTCACAACTCAGAAACGCATGTTTCTCGAATCCGTCTTGCATGTATCATGTACGGAACCCGGAATGCCATGTTGATGGAATTCATGTAAATTATATATCTATTAGGTTGAATACACTCCAGAAGGATTCTTCTGTGAAAAATGAACGAATTCGAAACTTGTGTTAGGGAAAGCTTGTGAAAATGTGTACACGAGTCTATATGAAATTATTCCTTTTATAGAGGATGAAAAATCAGTAATCCACATGCTCACAACTCAGGAATGCATGTTTGTGGAATCCGTCATGCATGTAACACGTTCGGAACACGGAATATCATGTTGAAGGAATCTATTCAAATTACATATCTCTAGGGTAGAATTCGCTCCAAGAGGGTTTTTCTGGGATCAAAGTGTGATTCTTGAAACTGGTGATAGGAGAAGCAACGAAGTCCAAGGAACTATTTCAAAGTGCGTAAGTTACTTGTTTGGTGGTTGAAACATATGTCATGTGCATGTTCACAGCTCAGAAATGCATGTTTGAGGAATCCGTGATGCATGAAACATGTTCGGAATACGGAATGCCATGGTTATGTAAACAATGTAAATTACATGTGTATTGGTGAGAATTCGCTCAAAGAGTGTTTTCTACTGCCAAATGTCTGATTTTAGAACCTGGTGATACAAAAAACTTATGAAGTCAGAGTAAATATTTCAAAGTGTAATATATGCCTTCTTTGGTGGATGAAAGTTCACTAATCCACATGCTCACAACTCAGAAACGCATGTTTCTCGAATCCGTCATGCATGTATCATGTACGGAACCCGGAATGCCATGTTGATGGAATTCATGTAAATTATATATCTATTAGGTTGAATACACTCCAGAAGTATTCTTCTGTGAAAAATGAACGAATTCGAAACTTGTGTTAGGGAAAGCTTGTGAAAATGTGTACACGAGTCTATATGAAATTATTCCTTTTATAGAGGATGAAAAATCAGTAATCCACATGCTCACAACTCAGGAATGCATGTTTGTCGAATCCGTCATGCATGTAACATGTACGGAACACGGAATATCATGTTGAAGGAATCTATTCAAATTACATATCTCTAGGGTAGAATTCGCTCCAAGAGTGTTTTTCTGGGATCAAAGTGTGATTCTTGAAACTGGTGATAGGAGAAGCAACGAAGTCCAAGGAACTATTTCAAAGTGCATAAGTAACTTGTTTGGTGGTTGAAACATCTGTCATGCGCATGTTCACAGCTCAGAAATGCATGTTTGAGGAATCCGTGATGCATGAATCATGTTCGGAATACGGAATGCCATGGTTATGTAAACAATGTAAATCACATGTGTATTGGTGAGAATTCGCTCAAAGAGTGTTTTCTACTGCCAAATGTCCGATTTTAGAACCTGGTGATACAAAAAACTTATGAAGTCAGAGTAAATATTTCAAAGTGTAATATATGCCTTCTTTGGTGGATGAAAGTTCACTAATCCACATGCTCACAACTCAGAAACGCATGTTTCTCGAATCCGTCATGCATGTATAATGTACGGAACCCGGAATGCCATGTTGATGGAATTCATGTAAATTATATATCTATTAGGTTGAATACACTCCAGAAGTATTCTTCTGTGAAAAATGAACGAATTCGAAACTTGTGTTAGGGAAAGCTTGTGAAAATGTGTACACGAGTCTATATGAAATTATTCCTTTTATAGAGGATGAAAAATCAGTAATCCACATGCTCACAACTCAGGAATGCATGTTTGTCGAATCCGTCATGCATGTAACATGTACGGAACACGGAATATCATGTTGAAGGAATGTATTCAAATTACATATCTCTAGGGTAGAATTCGCTCCAAGAGGGTTTTTCTGGGATCAAAGTGTGATTCTTGAAACTGGTGATAGGAGAAGCAACGAAGTCCAAGGAACTATTTCAAAGTGCGTAAGTAACTTGTTTGGTGGTTGAAACAACTGTCATGCACATGTTCACAGCTCAGAAATGCATGTTTGAGGAATCCGTGATGCATGAAACATGTTCGGAATACGGAATGCCATGGTTATGTAAACAATGTAAATTACATGTGTATTGGTGAGAATTCGCTCAAAGAGTGTTTTCTACTGCCAAATGTCCGATTTTAGAACCTGGTGATACAAAAAAATTATGAAGTCAGAGTAAATATTTCAAAGTGTAATATATGCCTTCTTTGGTGGATGAAAGTTCACTAATCCACATGCTCACAACTCAGAAACGCATGTTTCTCGAATCCGTCATGCATGTATCATGTACGGAACCCGGAATGCCATGTTGATGGAATTCATGTAAATTAAATATCTATTAGGTTGAATACACTCCAGAAGTATTCTTCTGTGAAAAATGAACGAATTCGAAACTTGTGTTAGGGAAAGCTTGTGAAAATGTGTACACGAGTCTATATAAAATTATTCCTTTTATACAGGATGAAAAATCAGTAATCCACATGCTCACAACTCAGGAATGCATGTTTGTCGAATCCGTCATGCATGTAACATGTACGTAACACGGAATATCATGTAGAAGGAAACAATTCAAATTACATATCTCTAGGGTAGAATTCGCTCCAAGAGGGTTTTTCTGGGATCAAAGTGTGATTCTTGAAACTTGTGATAGGAGAAGCAACGAAGTCCAAGGGACTATTTCAAAGTGCATAAGTAACTTGTTTGGTGGTTGAAACATCCGTCATGCGCATGTTCACAGCTCAGAAATGCATGTTTGAGGAATCCGTGATGAACGAATCATGTTCGGAATACGGAATGCCATGGTTATGTAAACAATGTAAATTAATGTGTATTGGTGAGAATTTGCTCAAAGAGTGTTTTCTACTGCCAAATATCCGATTTTAGAACCTGATGATACAAAAAACTTATGAAGTCAGAGTAAATATTTCAAAGTGTAATATATGCCTTCTTTGGTGGATGAAAGTTCACTAATCCACATGTTCACAACTCAGAAACGCATGTTTCTCGAATCCGTCATGCATGTATCATGTACGGAACCCGGAATGCCATGTTGATGGAATTCATGTAAATTATATATCTATTAGGTTGAATACACTCCAGAAGTATTCTTCTGTGAAAAATGAACGAATTCCAAACTTGTGTTAGGGAAAGATAGTGAAAATGTGTACACGAGTCTATATGAAATTATTCCTATTATAGAGGATGAAAAATCAGTAATCCACATGCTCACAACTCAGGAATGCATGTTTGTGGAATCCGTCATGCATGTAACACGTTCGGAACACGGAATATCATGTTGAAGGAATCTATTCAAATTACATATCTCTAGGGTAGAATTCGCTCCAAGAGGGTTTTTCTGGGATCAAAGTGTGATTCTTGAAACTGGTGATAGGAGAAGCAACGAAGTCCAAGGAACTATTTCAAAGTGCGTAAGTTACTTGTTTGGTGGTTGAAACATATGTCATGTGCATGTTCACAGCTCAGAAATGCATGTTTGAGGAATCCGTGATGCATGAAACATGTTCGGAATACGGAATGCCATGGTTATGTAAACAATGTAAATTACATGTGTATTGGTGAGAATTCGCTCAAAGAGTGTTTTCTACTGCCAAATGTCCGATTTTAGAACCTGGTGATACAAAAAACTTATGAAGTCAGAGTAAATATTTCAAAGTGTAATATATGCCTTCTTTGGTGGATGAAAGTTCACTAATCCACATGCTCACAACTCAGAAACGCATGTTTCTAGAATCCGTCATGCATGTATCATGTACGGAACCCGGAATGCCATGTTGATGGAATTCATGTAAATTAAATATCTTTTAGGTTGAATACACTCCAGAAGTATTCTTCTGTGAAAAATGAACGAATTCGAAACTTGTGTTAGGGAAAGCTTGTGAAAATGTGTACACGAGTCTATATAAAATTATTCCTTTTATACAGGATGAAAAATCAGTAATCCACATGCTCACAACTCAGGAATGCATGTTTGTCGAATCCGTCATGCATGTAACATGTACGTAACACGGAATATCTTGTAGAAGGAAACAATTCAAATTACATATCTCTAGGGTAGAATTCGCTCCAAGAGGGTTTTTCTGGGATCAAAGTGTGATTCTTGAAACTGGTGATAGGAGAAGCAACGAAGTCCAAGGGACTATTTCAAAGTGCATAAGTAACTTGTTTGGTGGTTGAAACATCCGTCATGCGCATGTTCACAGCTCAGAAATGCATGTTTGAGGAATCCGTGATGAACGAATCATGTTCGGAATACGGAATGCCATGGTTATGTAAACAATGTAAATTAATGTGTATTGGTGAGAATTTGCTCAAAGAGTGTTTTCTACTGCCAAATATCCGATTTTAGAACCTGATGATACAAAAAACTTATGAAGTCAGAGTAAATATTTCAAAGTGTAATATATGCCTTCTTTGGTGGATGAAAGTTCACTAATCCACATGTTCACAACTCAGAAACGCATGTTTCTCGAATCCGTCATGCATGTATCATGTACGGAACCCGGAATGCCATGTTGATGGAATTCATGTAAATTATATATCTATTAGGTTGAATACACTCCAGAAGTATTCTTCTGTGAAAAATGAACGAATTCGAAACTTGTGTTAGGGAAAGATAGTGAAAATGTGTACACGAGTCTATATGAAATTATTCCTATTATAGAGGATGAAAAATCAGTAATCCACATGCTCACAACTCAGGAATGCATGTTTGTCGAATCCGTCATGCATGTAACATGTACGGAACACGGAATATCATGTTGAAGGAATCTATTCAAATTACATATCTCTAGGGTAGAATTCGCTCCAAGAGGGTTTTTCTGGGATCAAAGTGTGATTCTTGAAACTGGTGATAGGAGAAGCAACGAAGTCCAAGGAACTATTTCAAAGTGCGTAAGTAACTTGTTTGGTGGTTGAAACAACTGTCATGCACATGTTCACAGCTCAGAAATGCATGTTTGAGGAATCCGTGATGCATGAAACATGTTCGGAATACGGAATGCCATGGTTATGTAAACAATGTAAATTACATGTGTATTGGTGAGAATTCGCTCAAAGAGTGTTTTCTACTGCCAAATGTCCGATTTTAGAACCTGGTGATACAAAAAACTTATGAAGTCAGAGTAAATATTTCAAAGTGTAATATATGCCTTCTTTGGTGGATGAAAGTTCACTAATCCACATGCTCACAACTCAGAAACGCATGTTTCTCGAATCCGTCATGCATGTATCATGTACGGAACCCGGAATGCCATGTTGATGGAATTCATGTTAATTATATATCTATTTGGTTGAATACACTCCAGAAGTGTTTTTCTGTGAAAAATGAACGAATTCGAAACTTCTGTTAGGGAAAGCTTGTGAAAATGTGTACACGAGTCTATATAAAATTATTCCTTTTATAGAGGATGAAAAATCAATAATCAACATGCTCACAACTCAGGAATGCATTTTTGTCGAATCCGTCATGCATGTAACACGTTCGGAACACGGAATATCATGTTGAAGGAATCTATTCAAATTACATATCTCTAGGGTAGAATTCGCTCCAAGAGGGTTTTTCTGGGATCAAAGTGTGATTCTTGAAACTGGTGATAGGAGAAGCAACGAAGTCCAAGGAACTATTTCAAAGTGCGTAAGTTACTTGTTTGGTGGTTGAAACATATGTCATGTGCATGTTCACAGCTCAGAAATGCATGTTTGAGGAATCCGTGATGCATGAAACATGTTCGGAATACGGAATGCCATGGTTATGTAAACAATGTAAATTACATGTGTATTGGTGAGAATTCGCTCAAAGAGTGTTTTCTACTGCCAAATGTCCGATTTTAGAACCTGGTGATACAAAAAACTTATGAAGTCAGAGTAAATATTTCAAAGTGTAATATATGCCTTCTTTGGTGGATGAAAGTTCACTAATCCACATGCTCACAACTCAGAAACGCATGTTTCTCGAATCCGTCATGCATGTATCATGTACGGAACCCGGAATGCCATGTTGATGGAATTCATGTAAATTAAATATCTATTAGGTTGAATACACTCCAGAAGTATTCTTCTGTGAAGAATGAACGAATTCGAAACTTGTGTTACGGAAAGCTTGTGAAAATGTGTACACGAGTCTATATAAAATTATTCCTTTTATAGAGGATGAAAAATCAGTAATCCACATGCTCACAACTCAGGAATGCATGTTTGTCGAATCCGTCATGCATGTAACATGTACGGAACACGGAATATCATGTTGAAGGAATCTATTCAAATTACATATCTCTAGGGTAGAATTCGCTCCAAGAGGGTTTTTCTGGGATCAAAGTGTGATTCTTGAAACTGGTGATAGGAGAAGCAACGAAGTCCAAGGAAATTTTTCAAAGTGCGTAAGTAACTTGTTTGGTGGTTGAAACATCTCTCATGCGCATGTTCACAGCTCAGAAATGCATGTTTGAGGAATCCGTGATGCATGAAACATGTTCGGAATACGGAATGCCATGGTTATGTAAACAATGTAAATTACATGTGTATTGGTGAGAATTCGCTCAAAGAGTGTTTTCTACTGCCAAATGTCCGATTTTAGAACCTGGTGATACAAAAAAATTATGAAGTCAGAGTAAATATTTCAAAGTGTAATATATGCCTTCTTTGGTGGATGAAAGTTCACTAATCCACATGCTCACAACTCAGAAACGCATGTTTCTCGAATCCGTCATGCATGTATCATGTACGGAACCCGGAATGCCATGTTGATGGAATTCATGTAAATTAAATATCTATTAGGTTGAATACACTCCAGAAGTATTCTTCTGTGAAGAATGAACGAATTCGAAACTTGTGTTACGGAAAGCTTGTGAAAATGTGTACACGAGTCTATATAAAATTATTCCTTTTATAGAGGATGAAAAATCAGTAATCCACATGCTCACAACTCAGGAATGCATGTTTGTCGAATCCGTCATGCATGTAACATGTACGGAACACGGAATATCATGTTGAAGGAATCTATTCAAATTACATATCTCTAGGGTAGAATTCGCTCCAAGAGGGTTTTTCTGGGATCAAAGTGTGATTCTTGAAACTGGTGATAGGAGAAGCAACGAAGTCCAAGGAAATTTTTCAAAGTGCGTAAGTAACTTGTTTGGTGGTTGAAACATCTCTCATGCGCATGTTCACAGCTCAGAAATGCATGTTTGAGGAATCCGTGATGCATGAAACATGTTCGGAATACGGAATGCCATGGTTATGTAAACAATGTAAATTACATGTGTATTGGTGAGAATTCGCTCAAAGAGTGTTTTCTACTGCCAAATGTCCGATTTTAGAACCTGGTGATACAAAAAAATTATGAAGTCAGAGTAAATATTTCAAAGTGTAATATATGCCTTCTTTGGTGGATGAAAGTTCACTAATCCACATGCTCACAACTCAGAAACGCATGTTTCTCGAATCCGTCATGCATGTATCATGTACGGAACCCGGAATGCCATGTTGATGGAATTCATGTAAATTATATATCTATTAGGTTGAATACACTCCAGAAGTATTCTTCTGTGAAAAATGAACGAATTCGAAACTTGTGTTAGGGAAAGCTTGTGAAAATGTGTACACGAGTCTATATGAAATTATTCCTTTTATAGAGGATGAAAAATCAGTAATCCACATGCTCACAACTCAGGAATGCATGTTTGTCGAATCCGTCATGCATGTAACATGTACGGAACACGGAATATCATGTTGAAGGAATCTATTCAAATTACATATCTCTAGGGTAGAATTCGCTCCAAGAGGGTTTTTCTGGGATCAAAGTGTGATTCTTGAAACTGGTGATAGGAGAAGCAACGAAGTCCAAGGAACTTTTTCAAAGTGCATAAGTAACTTGTTTGGTGGTTGAAACATCCGTCATGCGCATGTTCACAGCTCAGAAATGCATGTTTGAGGAATCCGTGATGAACGAATCATGTTCGGAATACGGAATGCCATGGTTATGTAAACAATGTAAATTAATGTGTATTGGTGAGAATTTGCTCAAAGAGTGTTTTCTACTGCCAAATATCCGATTTTAGAACCTGATGATACAAAAAACTTATGAAGTCAGAGTAAATATTTCAAAGTGTAATATATGCCTTCTTTGGTGGATGAAAGTTCACTAATCCACATGCTCACAACTCAGAAACGCATGTTTCTCGAATCCGTCATGCATGTATCATGTACGGAACCCGGAATGCCATGTTGATGGAATTCATGTAAATTATATATCTATTAGGTTGAATACACTCCAGAAGTATTCTTCTGTGAAAAATGAACGAATTCGAAACTTGTGTTAGGGAAAGCTTGTGAAAATGTGTACACGAGTCTATATGAAATTATTCCTTTTATAGAGGATGAAAAATCAGTAATCCACATGCTCACAACTCAGGAATGCATGTTTGTCGAATCCGTCATGCATGTAACATGTACGGAACACGGAATATCATGTTGAAGGAATCTATTCAAATTACATATCTCTAGGGTAGAATTCGCTCCAAGAGGGTTTTTCTGGGATCAAAGTGTGATTCTTGAAACTGGTGATAGGAGAAGCAACGAAGTCCAAGGAAATTTTTCAAAGTGCATAAGTAACTTGTTTGGTGGTTGAAACATCTCTCATGCGCATGTTCACAGCTCAGAAATGCATGTTTGAGGAATCCGTGATGCATGAAACATGTTCGGAATACGGAATGCCATGGTTATGTAAACAATGTAAATTACATGTGTATTGGTGAGAATTCGCTCAAAGAGTGTTTTCTACTGCCAAATGTCCGATTTTAGAACCTGGTGATACAAAAAACTTATGAAGTCAGAGTAAATATTTCAAAGTGTAATATATGCCTTCTTTGGTGGATGAAAGTTCACTAATCCACATGCTCACAACTCAGAAACGCATGTTTCTCGAATCCGTCTTGCATGTATCATGTACGGAACCCGGAATGCCATGTTGATGGAATTCATGTAAATTATATATCTATTAGGTTGAATACACTCCAGAAGAATTCTTCTGTGAAAAATGAACGAATTCGAAACTTGTGTTAGGGAAAGCTTGTGAAAATGTGTACACGAGTCTATATGAAATTATTCCTTTTATAGAGGATGAAAAATCAGTAATCCACATGCTCACAACTCAGGAATGCATGTTTGTGGAATCCGTCATGCATGTAACACGTTCGGAACACGGAATATCATGTTGAAGGAATCTATTCAAATTACATATCTCTAGGGTAGAATTCGCTCCAAGAGGGTTTTTCTGGGATCAAAGTGTGATTCTTGAAACTGGTGATAGGAGAAGCAACGAAGTCCAAGGAACTATTTCAAAGTGCGTAAGTTACTTGTTTGGTGGTTGAAACATATGTCATGTGCATGTTCACAGCTCAGAAATGCATGTTTGAGGAATCCGTGATGCATGAAACATGTTCGGAATACGGAATGCCATGGTTATGTAAACAATGTAAATTACATGTGTATTGGTGAGAATTCGCTCAAAGAGTGTTTTCTACTGCCAAATGTCCGATTTTAGAACCTGGTGATACAAAAAACTTATGAAGTCAGAGTAAATATTTCAAAGTGTAATATATGCCTTCTTTGGTGGATGAAAGTTCACTAATCCACATGCTCACAACTCAGAAACGCATGTTTCTAGAATCCGTCATGCATGTATCATGTACGGAACCCGGAATGCCATGTTGATGGAATTCATGTAAATTAAATATCTATTAGGTTGAATACACTCCAGAAGTATTCTTCTGTGAAAAATGAACGAATTCGAAACTTGTGTTAGGGAAAGCTTGTGAAAATGTGTACACGAGTCTATATAAAATTATTCCTTTTATACAGGATGAAAAATCAGTAATCCACATGCTCACAACTCAGGAATGCATGTTTGTCGAATCCGTCATGCATGTAACATGTACGTAACACGGAATATCATGTAGAAGGAAACAATTCAAATTACATATCTCTAGGGTAGAATTCGCTCCAAGAGGGTTTTTCTGGGATCAAAGTGTGATTCTTGAAACTTGTGATAGGAGAAGCAACGAAGTCCAAGGGACTATTTCAAAGTGCATAAGTAACTTGTTTAGTGGTTGAAACATCCGTCATGCGCATGTTCACAGCTCAGAAATGCATGTTTGAGGAATCCGTGATGAACGAATCATGTTCGGAATACGGAATGCCATGGTTATGTAAACAATGTAAATTAATGTGTATTGGTGAGAATTTGCTCAAAGATTGTTTTCTACTGCCAAATATCCGATTTTAGAACCTGATGATACAAAAAACTTATGAAGTCAGAGTAAATATTTCAAAGTGTAATATATGCCTTCTTTGGTGGATGAAAGTTCACTAATCCACATGTTCACAACTCAGAAACGCATGTTTCTCGAATCCGTCATGCATGTATCATGTACGGAACCCGGAATGCCATGTTGATGGAATTCATGTAAATTATATATCTATTAGGTTGAATACACTCCAGAAGTATTCTTCTGTGAAAAATGAACGAATTCGAAACTTGTGTTAGGGAAAGATAGTGAAAATGTGTACACGAGTCTATATGAAATTATTTCTATTATAGAGGATGAAAAATCAGTAATCCACATGCTCACAACTCAGGAATGCATGTTTGTCGAATCCGTCATGCATGTAACATGTACGGAACACGGAATATCATGTTGAAGGAATCTATTCAAATTACATATCTCTAGGGTAGAATTTGCTCCAAGAGGGTTTTTCTGGGATCAAAGTGTGATTCTTGAAACTGGTGATAGGAGAAGCAACGAAGTCCAAGGAACTATTTCAAAGTGCGTAAGTAACTTGTTTGGTGGTTGAAACAACTGTCATGCACATGTTCACAACTCAGAAATGCATGTTTGAGGAATCCGTGATGCATGAAACATGTTCGGAATACGGAATGCCATGGTTATGTAAACAATGTAAATTACATGTGTATTGGTGAGAATTCGCTCAAAGAGTGTTTTCTACTGCCAAATGTCCGATTTTAGAACCTGGTGATACAAAAAACTTATGAAGTCAGAGTAAATATTTCAAAGTGTAATATATGCCTTCTTTGGTGGATGAAAGTTCACTAATCCACATGCTCACAACTCAGAAACGCATGTTTCTCGAATCCGTCTTGCATGTATCATGTACGGAACCCGGAATGCCATGTTGATGGAATTCATGTAAATTATATATCTATTAGGTTGAATACACTCCAGAAGAATTCTTCTGTGAAAAATGAACGAATTCGAAACTTGTGTTAGGGAAAGCTTGTGAAAATGTGTACACGAGTCTATATGAAATTATTCCTTTTATAGAGGATGAAAAATCAGTAACCCACATGCTCACAACTCAGGAATGCATGTTTGTGGAATCCGTCATGCATGTAACACGTTCGGAACACGAAATATCATGTTGAAGGAATCTATTCAAATTACATATCTCTAGGGTAGAATTCGCTCCAAGAGGGTTTTTCTGGGATCAAAGTGTGATTCTTGAAACTGGTGATAGGAGAAGCAACGAAGTCCAAGGAACTATTTCAAAGTGCGTAAGTTACTTGTTTGGTGGTTGAAACATATGTCATGTGCATGTTCACAGCTCAGAAATGCATGTTTGAGGAATCCGTGATGCATGAAACATGTTCGGAATACGGAATGCCATGGTTATGTAAACAATGTAAATTACATGTGTATTGGTGAGAATTCGCTCAAAGAGTGTTTTCTACTGCCAAATGTCCGATTTTAGAACCTGGTGATACAAAAAACTTATGAAGTCAGAGTAAATATTTCAAAGTGTAATATATGCCTTCTTTGGTGGATGAAAGTTCACTAATCCACATGCTCACAACTCAGAAACGCATGTTTCTCGAATCCGTCATGCATGTATCATGTACGGAACCCGGAATGCCATGTTGATGGAATTCATGTAAATTAAATATCTATTAGGTTGAATACACTCCAGAAGTATTCTTCTGGGAAGAATGAACGAATTCGGAACTTGTGTTATGGAAAGCTTGTGAAAATGTGTACACGAGTCTATATAAAATTATTCCTTTTATAGAGGATGAAAAATCAGTAATCCACATGCTCTCAACTCAGGAATGCATGTTTGTCGAATCCGTCATGCATGTAACATGTACGTAACACGGAATATCATGTAGAAGGAAACTATTCAAATTACATATCTCTAGGGTAGAATTCGCTCCAAGAGGGTTTTTCTGGGATCAAAGTGTGATTCTTGAAACTGGTGATAGGAGAAGCAACGAAGTCCAAGGGACTATTTCAAAGTGCATAAGTAACTTGTTTGGTGGTTGAAACATCCGTCATGCGCATGTTCACAGCTCAGAAATGCATGTTTGAGGAATCCGTGATGCACGAATCATGTTCGGAATACGGAATGCCATGGTTATGTAAACAATGTAAATTACATGTGTATTGGTGAGAATTCGCTCAAAGAGTGTTTTCTACTGCCAAATATCCGATTTTAGAACCTGGTGATACAAAAAAATTATGAAGTCAGAGTAAATATTTCAAAGTGTAATATATGCCTTCTTTGGTGGATGAAAGTTCACTAATCCACATGCTCACAACTCAGAAACGCATGTTTCTCGAATCCGTCATGCATGTATCAAGTACGGAACCCGGAATGCCATGTTGATGGAATTCATGTAAATTATATATCTATTAGGTTGAATACACTCCAGAAGGATTCTTCTGTGAAAAATGAACGAATTCGAAACTTGTGTTAGGGAAAGCTTGTGAAAATGTGTACACGAGTCTATATGAAATTATTCCTTTTATAGAGGATGAAAAATCAGTAATCCACATGCTCTCAACTCAGAAATGCATGTTTGTGGAATCCGTCATGCATGTAACATGTACGGAACACGGAATATCATGTTGAAGGAATCTATTCAAATTACATATCTCTAGGGTAGAATTCGCTCCAAGAGGGTTTTTCTGGGATCAAAGTGTGATTCTTGAAACTGGTGATAGGAGAAGCAACGAAGTCCAAGGAACTATTTCAAAGTGCGTAAGTAACTTGTTTGGTGGTTGAAACATATGTCATGTGCATGTTCACAGCTCAGAAATGCATGTTTGAGGAATCCGTGATGCATGAAACATGTTCGGAATACGGAATGCCATGGTTATGTAAACAATGTAAATTACATGTGTATTGGTGAGAATTCGCTCAAAGAGTGTTTTCTACTGCCAAATGTCCGATTTTAGAACCTGGTGATACAAAAAACTTATGAAGTCAGAGTAAATATTTCAAAGTGTAATATATGCCTTCTTTGGTGGATGAAAGTTCACTAATCCACATGCTCACAACTCAGAAACGCATGTTTCTCGAATCCGTCATGCATGTATCATGTACGGAACCCGGAATGCCATGTTGATGGAATTCATGTAAATTAAATATCTATTAGGTTGAATACACTCCAGAAGTATTCTTCTGTGAAAAATGAACGAATTCGAAACTTGTGTTAGGGAAAGCATGTGAAAATGTGTACACGAGTCTATATAAAATTATTCCTTTTATACAGGATGAAAAATCAGTAATCCACATGCTCACAACTCAGGAATGCATGTTTGTCGAATCCGTCATGCATGTAACATGTACGTAACACGGAATATCATGTAGAAGGAAACAATTCAAATTACATATCTCTAGGGTAGAATTCGCTCCAAGAGGGTTTTTCTGGGATCAAAGTGTGATTCTTGAAACTTGTGATAGGAGAAGCAACGAAGTCCAAGGGACTATTTCAAAGTGCATAAGTAACTTGTTTGGTGGTTGAAACATCCGTCATGCGCATGTTCACAGCTCAGAAATGCATGTTTGAGGAATCCGTGATGAACGAATCATGTTCGGAATACGGAATGCCATGGTTATGTAAACAATGTAAATTAATGTGTATTGGTGAGAATTTGCTCAAAGAGTGTTTTCTACTGCCAAATATCCGATTTTAGAACCTGATGATACAAAAAACTTATGAAGTCAGAGTAAATATTTCAAAGTGTAATATATGCCTTCTTTGGTGGATGAAAGTTCACTAATCCCCATGCTCACAACTCAGAAACGCATGTTTCTCGAATCCGTCATGCATGTATCATGTACGGAACCCGGAATGCCATGTTGATGGAATTCATGTAAATTATATATCTATTAGGTTGAATACACTCCAGAAGTATTCTTCTGTGAAAAATGAACGAATTCGAAACTTGTGTTAGGGAAAGCTTGTGAAAATGTGTACACGAGTCTATATGAAATTATTCCTTTTATAGAGGATGAAAAATCAGTAATCCACATGCTCACAACTCAGGAATGCATGTTTGTCGAATCCGTCATGCATGTAACATGTACGGAACACGGAATATCATGTTGAAGGAATCTATTCAAATTACATATCTCTAGGGTAGAATTCGCTCCAAGAGGGTTTTTCTGGGATCAAAGTGTGATTCTTGAAACTGGTGATAGGAGAAGCAACGAAGTCCAAGGAAATTTTTCAAAGTGCATAAGTAACTTGTTTGGTGGTTGAAACATCTCTCATGCGCATGTTCACAGCTCAGAAATGCATGTTTGAGGAATCCGTGATGCATGAAACATGTTCGGAATACGGAATGCCATGGTTATGTAAACAATGTAAATTACATGTGTATTGGTGAGAATTCGCTCAAAGAGTGTTTTCTACTGCCAAATGTCCGATTTTAGAACCTGGTGATACAAAAAAATTATGAAGTCAGAGTAAATATTTCAAAGTGTAATATATGCCTTCTTTGGTGGATGAAAGTTCACTAATCCACATGCTCACAACTCAGAAACGCATGTTTCTCGAATCCGTCATGCATGTATCATGTACGGAACCCGGAATGCCATGTTGATGGAATTCATGTAAATTATATATCTATTAGGTTGAATACACTCCAGAAGTATTCTTCTGTGAAAAATGAACGAATTCGAAACTTGTGTTAGGGAAAGCTTGTGAAAATGTGTACACGAGTCTATATGAAATTATTCCTTTTATAGAGGATGAAAAATCAGTAATCCACATGCTCACAACTCAGGAATGCATGTTTGTGGAATCCGTCATGCATGTAACATGTACGGAACACGGAATATCATGTTGAAGGAATCTATTCAAATTACATATCTCTAGGGTAGAATTCGCTCCAAGAGGGTTTTTCTGGGATCAAAGTGTGATTCTTGAAACTGGTGATAGGAGAAGCAACGAAGTCCAAGGAACTATTTCAAAGTGCGTAAGTAACTTGTTTGGTGGTTGAAACAACTGTCATGCACATGTACACAACTCAGAAATGCATGTTTGAGGAATCCGTGATGCATGAAACATGTTCGGAATACGGAATGCCATGGTTATGTAAACAATGTAAATTACATGTGTATTGGTGAGAATTCGCTCAAAGAGTGTTTTCTACTGCCAAATGTCCGATTTTAGAACCTGGTGATACAAAAAACTTATGAAGTCAGAGTAAATATTTCAAAGTGTAATATATGCCTTCTTTGGTGGATGAAAGTTCACTAATCCACATGCTCACAACTCAGAAACGCATGTTTCTCGAATCCGTCTTGCATGTATCATGTACGGAACCCGGAATGCCATGTTGATGGAATTCATGTAAATTATATATCTATTAGGTTGAATACACTCCAGAAGAATTCTTCTGTGAAAAATGAACGAATTCGAAACTTGTGTTAGGGAAAGCTTGTGAAAATGTGTACACGAGTCTATATGAAATTATTCCTTTTATAGAGGATGAAAAATCAGTAATCCACATGCTCACAACTCAGGAATGCATGTTTGTGGAATCCGTCATGCATGTAACACGTTCGGAACACGGAATATCATGTTGAAGGAATCTATTCAAATTACATATCTCTAGGGTAGAATTCGCTCCAAGAGGGTTTTTCTGGGATCAAAGTGTGATTCTTGAAACTGGTGATAGGAGAAGCAACGAAGTCCAAGGAACTATTTCAAAGTGCGTAAGTTACTTGTTTGGTGGTTGAAACATCCGTCATGCGCATGTTCACAGCTCAGAAATGCATGTTTGAGGAATCCGTGATGAACGAATCATGTTCGGAATACGGAATGCCATGGTTATGTAAACAATGTAAATTAATGTGTATTGGTGAGAATTTGCTCAAAGAGTGTTTTCTACTGCCAAATATCCGATTTTAGAACCTGATGATACAAAAAACTTATGAAGTCAGAGTAAATATTTCAAAGTGTAATATATGCCTTCTTTGGTGGATGAAAGTTCACTAATCCACATGTTCACAACTCAGAAACGCATGTTTCTCGAATCCGTCATGCATGTATCATGTACGGAACCCGGAATGCCATGTTGATGGAATTCATGTAAATTATATATCTATTAGGTTGAATACACTCCAGAAGTATTCTTCTGTGAAAAATGAACGAATTCGAAACTTGTGTTAGGGAAAGATAGTGAAAATGTGTACACGAGTCTATATGAAATTATTCCTATTATAGAGGATGAAAAATCAGTAATCCACATGCTCACAACTCAGGAATGCATGTTTGTCGAATCCGTCATGCATGTAACATGTACGGAACACGGAATATCATGTTGAAGGAATCTATTCAAATTACATATCTCTAGGGTAGAATTCGCTCCAAGAGGGTTTTTCTGGGATCAAAGTGTGATTCTTGAAACTGGTGATAGGAGAAGTAACGAAGTCCAAGGAACTATTTCAAAGTGCGTAAGTAACTTGTTTGGTGGTTGAAACAACTGTCATGCACATGTTCACAACTCAGAAATGCATGTTTGAGGAATCCGTGATGCATGAAACATGTTCGGAATACGGAATGCCATGGTTATGTAAACAATGTAAATTACATGTGTATTGGTGAGAATTCGCTCAAAGAGTGTTTTCTACTGCCAAATGTCCGATTTTAGAACCTGGTGATACAAAAAACTTATGAAGTCAGAGTAAATATTTCAAAGTGTAATATATGCCTTCTTTGGTGGATGAAAGTTCACTAATCCACATGCTCACAACTCAGAAACGCATGTTTCTCGAATCCGTCTTGCATGTATCATGTACGGAACCCGGAATGCCATGTTGATGGAATTCATGTAAATTATATATCTATTAGGTTGAATACACTCCAGAAGAATTCTTCTGTGAAAAATGAACGAATTCGAAACTTGTGTTAGGGAAAGCTTGTGAAAATGTGTACACGAGTCTATATGAAATTATTCCTTTTATAGAGGATGAAAAATCAGTAATCCACATGCTCACAACTCAGGAATGCATGTTTGTGGAATCCGTCATGCATGTAACACGTTCGGAACACGAAATATCATGTTGAAGGAATCTATTCAAATTACATATCTCTAGGGTAGAATTCGCTCCAAGAGGGTTTTTCTGGGATCAAAGTGTGATTCTTGAAACTGGTGATAGGAGAAGCAACGAAGTCCAAGGAACTATTTCAAAGTGCGTAAGTTACTTGTTTGGTGGTTGAAACATATGTCATGTGCATGTTCACAGCTCAGAAATGCATGTTTGAGGAATCCGTGATGCATGAAACATGTTCGGAATACGGAATGCCATGGTTATGTAAACAATGTAAATTACATGTGTATTGGTGAGAATTCGCTCAAAGAGTGTTTTCTACTGCCAAATGTCCGATTTTAGAACCTGGTGATACAAAAAACTTATGAAGTCAGAGTAAATATTTCAAAGTGTAATATATGCCTTCTTTGGTGGATGAAAGTTCACTAATCCACATGCTCACAACTCAGAAACGCATGTTTCTCGAATCCGTCATGCATGTATCATGTACGGAACCCGGAATGCCATGTTGATGGAATTCATGTAAATTATATATCTATTAGGTTGAATACACTCCAGAAGTATTCTTCTGTGAAGAATGAACGAATTCGGAACTTGTGTTATGGAAAGCTTGCGAAAATGTGTACACGAGTCTATATAAAATTATTCCTTTTATAGAGGATGAAAAATCAGTAATCCACATGCTCTCAACTCAGGAATGCATGTTTGTCGAATCCGTCATGCATGTAACATGTACGTAACACGGAATATCATGTAGAAGGAAACTATTCAAATTACATATCTCTAGGGTAGAATTCGCTCCAAGAGGGTTTTTCTGGGATCAAAGTGTGATTCTTGAAACTTGTGATAGGAGAAGCAACGAAGTCCAAGGGACTATTTCAAAGTGCATAAGTAACTTGTTTGGTGGTTGAAACATCCGTCATGCGCATGTTCACAGCTCAGAAATGCATGTTTGAGGAATCCGTGATGCACGAATCATGTTTGGAATACGGAATGCCATGGTTATGTAAACAATGTAAATTACATGTGTATTGGTGAGAATTCGCTCAAAGAGTGTTTTCTACTGCCAAATATCCGATTTTAGAACCTGGTGATACAAAAAACTTATGAAGTCAGAGTAAATATTTCAAAGTGTAATATATGCCTTCTTTGGTGGATGAAAGTTCACTAATCCACATGCTCACAACTCAGAAACGCATGTTTCTCGAATCCGTCATGCATGTATCAAGTACGGAACCCGGAATGCCATGTTGATGGAATTCATGTAAATTATATATCTATTAGGTTGAATACACTCCAGAAGTATTCTTCTGTGAAAAATGAACGAATTCGAAACTTGTGTTAGGGAAAGCTTGTGAAAATGTGTACACGAGTCTATATGAAATTATTCCTTTTATAGAGGATGAAAAATCAGTAATCCACATGCTCACAACTCAGGAATGCATGTTTGTCGAATCCGTCATGCATGTAACATGTACGGAACACGGAATATCATGTTGAAGGAATCTATTCAAATTACATATCTCTAGGGTAGAATTCGCTCCAAGAGGGTTTTTCTGGGATCAAAGTGTGATTCTTGAAACTGGTGATAGGAGAAGCAACGAAGTACAAGGAACTATTTCAAAGTGCATAAGTAACTTGTTTGGTGGTTGAAACATCTCTCATGCGCATGTTCACAGCTCAGAAATGCATGTTTGAGGAATCCGTGATGCATGAAACATGTTCGGAATACGGAATGCCATGGTTATGTAAACAATGTAAATTACATGTGTATTGGTGAGAATTCGCTCAAAGAGTGTTTTCTACTGCCAAATGTCCGATTTTAGAACCTGGTGATACAAAAAACTTATGAAGTCAGAGTAAATATTTCAAAGTGTAATATATGCCTTCTTTGGTGGATGAAAGTTCACTAATCCACATGCTCACAACTCAGAAACGCATGTTTCTCGAATCCGTCATGCATGTATCATGTACGGAACCCGGAATGCCATGTTGATGGAATTCATGTAAATTATATATCTATTAGGTTGAATACACTCCAGAAGTATTCTTCTGTGAAAAATGAACGAATTCGAAACTTGTGTTAGGGAAAGCTTGTGAAAATGTGTACACGAGTCTATATGAAATTATTCCTTTTATAGAGGATGAAAAATCAGTAATCCACATGCTCACAACTCAGGAATGCATGTTTGTCGAATCCGTCATGCATGTAACATGTACGGAACACGGAATATCATGTTGAAGGAAACTATTCTAATTACATATCTCTAGGGTAGAATTCGCTCCAAGAGGGTTTTTGTGGGATCAAAGTGTGATTCTTGAAACTTGTGATAGGAGAAGCAACGAAGTCCAAGGGACTAAATCAAAGTGAATAAGTAACTTGTTTGGTTGTTGAAACATCTGTCATGCGCATATTCACAGCTCAGAAATGCATGTTTGAGGAATCCGTGATGCACGAATCATGTTCGGAATACGGAATGCCATGGTTATGTAAACAATGTAAATTACATGTGTATTGGTGAGAATTCGCTCAAAGAGTGTTTTCTACTGCCAAATATCCGATTTTAGAACCTGGTGATACAAAAAACTTATGAAGTCAGAGTAAATATTTCAAAGTGTAATATATGCCTTCTTTGGTGGATGAAAGTTCACTAATCCACATGCTCACAACTCAGAAACGCATGTTTCTCGAATCCGTCATGCATGTATCAAGTACGGAACCCGGAATGCCATGTTGATGGAATTCATGTAAATTATATATCTATTAGGTTGAATACACTCCAGAAGGATTCTTCTGTGAAAAATGAACGAATTCGAAACTTGTGTTAGGGAAAGCTTGTGAAAATGTGTACACGAGTCTATATGAAATTATTCCTTTTATAGAGGATGAAAAATCAGTAATCCACATGCTCTCAACTCAGAAATGCATGTTTGTGGAATCCGTCATGCATGTAACATGTACGGAACACGGAATATCATGTTGAAGGAATCTATTCAAATTACATATCTCTAGGGTAGAATTCGCTCCAAGAGGGTTTTTCTGGGATCAAAGTGTGATTCTTGAAACTGGTGATAGGAGAAGCAACGAAGTCCAAGGAACTATTTCAAAGTGCGTAAGTAACTTGTTTGGTGGTTGAAACAACTGTCATGCACATGTTCACAGCTCAGAAATGCATGTTTGAGGAATCCTTGATGCATGAAACATGTTCGGAATACGGAATGCCATGGTTATGTAAACAATGTAAATTACATGTGTATTGGTGAGAATTCGCTCAAAGAGTGTTTTCTACTGCCAAATGTCCGATTTTAGAACCTGGTGATACAAAAAACTTATGAAGTCAGAGTAAATATTTCAAAGTGTAATATATGCCTTCTTTGGTGGATGAAAGTTCACTAATCCACATGCTCACAACTCAGAAACGCATGTTTCTCGAATCCGTCATGCATGTATCATGTACGGAACCCGGAATGCCATGTTGATGGAATTCATGTAAATTATATATCTATTAGGTTGAATACACTCCAGAAGTATTCTTCTGTGAAAAATGAACGAATTCGAAACTTGTGTTAGGGAAAGCTTGTGAAAATGTGTACACGAGTCTATATGAAATTATTCCTTTTATAGAGGATGAAAAATCAGTAATCCACATGCTCACAACTCAGGAATGCATGTTTGTCGAATCCGTCATGCATGTAACATGTACGGAACACGGAATATCATGTTGAAGGAAACTATTCTAATTACATATCTCTAGGGTAGAATTCGCTCCAAGAGGGTTTTTCTGGGATCAAAGTGTGAATCTTGAAACTTGTGATAGGAGAAGCAACGAAGTCCAAGGGACTATATCAAAGTGAATAAGTAACTTGTTTGGTTGTTGAAACATCTGTCATGCGCATATTCACAGCTCAGAAATGCATGTTTGAGGAATCTGTGATGCATGAAACATGTTCGGAATACGGAATGCCATGGTTATGTAAACAATATAAATTACATGTGTATTGGTGAGAATTCACTCAAAGCGTGTTTTCTACTGCCAAATGTCCGATTTTAGAACCTGGTGATACAAAAAACTTATGAAGTCAGAGTAAATATTTCAAAGTGTAATATATGCCTTTTTGGTGGATGAAAGTTCACTAATCCACATGCTCACAACTCAGAAACGCATGTTTCTCGAATCCGTCATGCATGTATCATGTACGGAACCCGGAATGCCATGTTGATGGAATTCATGTAAATTAAATATCTATTAGGTTGAATACACTCCAGAAGTATTCTTCTGTGAAGAATGAACGAATTTGGAACTTGTGTTATGGAAAGCTTGTGAAAATGTGTACACGAGTCTATATAAAATTATTCCTTTTATAGAGGATGAAAAATCAGTAATCCACATGCTCTCAACTCAGGAATGCATGTTTGTCGAATCCGTCATGCATGTAACATGTACGTAACACGGAATATCATGTAGAAGGAAACTATTCAAATTACATATCTCTAGGGTAGAATTCGCTCCAAGAGGGTTTTTCTGGGATCAAAGTGTGATTCTTGAAACTTGTGATAGGAGAAGCAACGAAGTCCAAGGGACTATTTCAAAGTGCATAAGTAACTTGTTTGGTGGTTGAAACATCTGTCATGCGCATGTTCACAGCTCAGAAATGCATGTTTGAGGAATCCGTGATGCATGAATCATGTTCAGAATACGGAATGCCATGGTTATGTAAACAATGTAAATCACATGTGTATTGGTGAGAATTCGCTCAAAGAGTGTTTTCTACTGCCAAATGTCCGATTTTAGAACCTGGTGATACAAAAAACTTATGAAGTCAGAGTAAATATTTCAAAGTGTAATATATGCCTTCTTTGGTGGATGAAAGTTCACTAATCCACATGCTCACAACTCAGAAACGCATGTTTCTCGAATCCGTCATGCATGTATCATGTACGGAACCCGGAATGCCATGTTGATGGAATTCATGTAAATTATATATCTATTAGGTTGAATACACTCCAGAAGTATTCTTCTGTGAAAAATGAACGAATTCGAAACTTGTGTTAGGGAAAGCTTGTGAAAATGTGTACACGAGTCTATATGAAATTATTCCTTTTATAGAGGATGAAAAATCAGTAATCCACATGCTCACAACTCAGGAATGCATGTTTGTGGAATCCGTCATGCATGTAACATGTACGGAACACGGAATATCATGTTGAAGGAATCTATTCAAATTACATATCTCTAGGGTAGAATTCGCTCCAAGAGGGTTTTTCTGGGATCAAAGTGTGATTCTTGAAACTGGTGATAGGAGAAGCAACGAAGTCCAAGGAACTATTTCAAAGTGCATAAGTAACTTGTTTGGTGGTTGAAACATTTGTCATGCGCATGTTCACAGCTCAGAAATGCATGTTTGAGGAATCCGTGATGCATGAAACATGTTCGGAATACGGAATGCCATGGTTATGTAAACAATGTAAATTACATGTGTATTGGTGAGAATTCGCTCAAAGAGTGTTTTCTACTGCCAAATGTCCGATTTTAGAACCTGGTGATACAAAAAACTTATGAAGTCAGAGTAAATATTCCAAAGTGTAATATATGCCTCCTTTGGTGGATGAAAGTTCACTAATCCACATGCTCACAACTCAGAAACGCATGTTTCTCGAATCCGTCATGCATGTATCATGTACGGAACCCGGAATGCCATGTTGATGGAATTCATGTAAATTATATATCTATTAGGTTGAATACACTCCAGAAGTATTCTTCTGTGAAAAATGAACGAATTCGAAACTTGTGTGAGGGAAAGCTTGTGAAAATGTGTACACGAGTCTATATGAAATTATTCCTTTTATAGAGGATGAAAAATCAGTAATCCACATGCTCACAACTCAGGAATGCATGTTTGTCGAATCCGTCATGCATGTAACATGTACGGAACACGGAATATCATGTTGAAGGAATCTATTCAAATTACATATCTCTAGGGTAGAATTCGCTCCAAGAGGGTTTTTCTGGGATCAAAGTGTGATTCTTGAAACTGGTGATAGGAGAAGCAACGAAGTCCAAGGAACTATTTCAAAGTGCGTAAGTTACTTGTTTGGTGGTTGAAACATATGTCATGTGCATGTTCACAGCTCAGAAATGCATGTTTGAGGAATCCGTGATGCATGAAACATGTTCGGAATACGGAATGCCATGGTTATGTAAACAATGTAAATTACATGTGTATTGGTGAGAATTCGCTCAAAGAGTGTTTTCTACTGCCAAATGTCCGATTTTAGAACCTGGTGATACAAAAAACTTATGAAGTCAGAGTAAATATTTCAAAGTGTAATATATGCCTTCTTTGGTGGATGAAAGTTCACTAATCCACATGCTCACAACTCAGAAACGCATGTTTCTCGAATCCGTCATGCATGTATCATGTACGGAACCCGGAATGCCATGTTGATGGAATTCATGTAAATTAAATATCTATTAGGTTGAATACACTCCAGAAGTATTCTTCTGTGAAAAATGAACGAATTCGAAACTTGTGTTAGGGAAAGCTTGTGAAAATGTGTACACGAGTCTATATGAAATTATTCCTTTTATAGAGGATGAAAAATCAGTAATCCACATGCTCACAACTCAGGAATGCATGTTTGTCGAATCCGTCATGCATGTAACATGTACGGAACACGGAATATCATGTTGAAGGAATCTATTCAAATTACATATCTCTAGGGTAGAATTCGCTCCAAGAGGGTTTTTCTGGGATCAAAGTGTGATTCTTGAAACTGGTGATAGGAGAAGCAACGAAGTCCAAGGAACTATTTCAAAGTGCGTAAGTTACTTGTTTGGTGGTTGAAACATATGTCATGTGCATGTTCACAGCTCAGAAATGCATGTTTGAGGAATCCGTGATGCATGAAACATGTTCGGAATACGGAATGCCATGGTTATGTAAACAATGTAAATTACGTGTGTATTGGTGAGAATTCGCTCAAAGAGTGTTTTCTACTGCCAAATGTCCGATTTTAGAACCTGGTGATACAAAAAACTTATGAAGTCAGAGTAAATATTTCAAAGTGTAATATATGCCTTCTTTGGTGGATGAAAGTTCACTAATCCACATGCTCACAACTCAGAAACGCATGTTTCTCGAATCCGTCATGCATGTATCATGTACGGAACCCGGAATGCCATGTTGATGGAATTCATGTAAATTAAATATCTATTAGGTTGAATACACTCCAGAAGTATTCTTCTGTGAAAAATGAACGAATTCGAAACTTGTGTTAGGGAAAGCTTGTGAAAATGTGTACACGAGTCTATATGAAATTATTCCTTTTATAGAGGATGAAAAATCAGTAATCCACATGCTCACAACTCAGGAATGCATGTTTGTCGAATCCGTCATGCATGTAACATGTACGGAACACGGAATATCATGTTGAAGGAATCTATTCAAATTACATATCTCTAGGGTAGAATTCGCTCCAAGAGGGTTTTTCTGGGATCAAAGTGTGATTCTTGAAACTGGTGATAGGAGAAGCAACGAAGTCCAAGGAACTATTTCAAAGTGCGTAAGTTACTTGTTTGGTGGTTGAAACATATGTCATGTGCATGTTCACAGCTCAGAAATGCATGTTTGAGGAATCCGTGATGCATGAAACATGTTTGGAATATGGAATGCCATGGTTATGTAAACAATGTAAATTACATGTGTATTGGTGAGAATTCGCTCAAAGAGTGTTTTCTACTGCCAAATGTCCGATTTTAGAACCTGGTGATACAAAAAACTTATGAAGTCAGAGTAAATATTTCAAAGTGTAATATATGCCTTCTTTGGTGGATGAAAGTTCACTAATCCACATGCTCACAACTCAGAAACGCATGTTTCTCAAATCCGTCATGCATGTATCATGTACGGAACCCGGAATGCCATGTTGATGGAATTCATGTAAATTAAATATCTATTAGGTTGAATACACTCCAGAAGTATTCTTCTGTGAAAAATGAACGAATTCGAAACTTGTGTTAGGGAAAGCTTGTGAAAATGTGTACACGAGACTATATAAAATTATTCCTTTTATACAGGATGAAAAATCAGTAATCCACATGCTCACAACTCAGGAATGCATGTTTGTCGAATCCGTCATGCATGTAACATGTACGTAACACGGAATATCATGTAGAAGGAAACAATTCAAATTACATATCTCTAGGGTAGAATTCGCTCCAAGAGGGTTTTTCTGGGATCAAAGTGTGATTCTTGAAACTTGTGATAGGAGAAGCAACGAAGTCCAAGGGACTATTTCAAAGTGCATAAGTAACTTGTTTGGTGGTTGAAACATCCGTCATGCGCATGTTCACAGCTCAGAAATGCATGTTTGAGGAATCCGTGATGAACGAATCATGTTCGGAATACGGAATGCCATGGTTATGTAAACAATGTAAATTAATGTGTATTGGTGAGAATTTGCTCAAAGAGTGTTTTCTACTGCCAAATATCCGATTTTAGAACCTGATGATACAAAAAACTTATGAAGTCAGAGTAAATATTTCAAAGTGTAATATATGCCTTCTTTGGTGGATGAAAGTTCACTAATCCACATGTTCACAACTCAGAAACGCATGTTTCTCGAATCCGTCATGCATGTATCATGTACGGAACCCGGAATGCCATGTTGATGGAATTCATGTAAATTATATATCTATTAGGTTTAATACACTCCAGAAGTATTCTTCTGTGAAAAATGAACGAATTCCAAACTTGTGTTAGGGAAAGATAGTGAAAATGTGTACACGAGTCTATATGAAATTATTCCTATTATAGAGGATGAAAAATCAGTAATCCACATGCTCACAACTCAGGAATGCATGTTTGTCGAATCCGTCATGCATGTAACATGTACGGAACACGGAATATCATGTTGAAGGAATCTATTCAAATTACATATCTCTAGGGTAGAATTCGCTCCAAGAGGGTTTTTCTGGGATCAAAGTGTGATTCTTGAAACTGGTGATAGGAGAAGCAACGAAGTCCAAGGAACTATTTCAAAGTGCGTAAGTAACTTGTTTGTTGGTTGAAACAACTGTCATGCACATGTTCACAGCTCAGAAATGCATGTTTGAGGAATCCGTGATGCATGAAACATGTTCGGAATACGGAATGCCATGGTTATGTAAACAATGTAAATTACATGTGTATTGGTGAGAATTCGCTCAAAGAGTGTTTTCTACTGCCAAATGTCCGATTTTAGAACCTGGTGATACAAAAAACTTATGAAGTCAGAGTAAATATTTCAAAGTGTAATATATGCCTTCTTTGGTGGATGAAAGTTCACTAATCCACATGCTCACAACTCAGAAACGCATGTTTCTCGAATCCGTCATGCATGTATCATGTACGGAACCCGGAATGCCATGTTGATGGAATTCATGTAAATTAAATATCTATTAGGTTGAATACACTCCAGAAGTATTCTTCTGTGAAGAATGAACGAATTCGAAACTTGTGTTACGGAAAGCTTGTGAAAATGTGTACACGAGTCTATATAAAATTATTCCTTTTATAGAGGATGAAAAATCAGTAATCCACATGCTCTCAACTCAGGAATGCATGTTTGTCGAATCCGTCATGCATGTAACATGTACGTAACACGGAATATCATGTAGAAGGAAACTATTCAAATTACATATCTCTAGGGTAGAATTCGCTCCAAGAGGGTTTTTCTGGGATCAAAGTGTGATTCTTGAAACTTGTGATAGGAGAAGCAACGAAGTCCAAGGGACTATTTCAAAGTGCATAAGTAACTTGTTTGGTGGTTGAAACATCCGTCATGCGCATGTTCACAGCTCAGAAATGCATGTTTGAGGAATCCGTGATGCACGAATCATGTTTGGAATACGGAATGCCATGGTTATGTAAACAATGTAAATTACATGTGTATTGGTGAGAATTCGCTCAAAGAGTGTTTTCTACTGCCAAATATCCGATTTTAGAACCTGGTGATACAAAAAACTTATGAAGTCAGAGTAAATATTTCAAAGTGTAATATATGCCTTCTTTGGTGGATGAAAGTTCACTAATCCACATGCTCACAACTCAGAAACGCATGTTTCTCGAATCCGTCATGCATGTATCATGTACGGAACCCGGAATGCCATGTTGATGGAATTCATGTAAATTATATATCTATTAGGTTGAATACACTCCAGAAGTATTCTTCTGTGAAAAATGAACGAATTCGAAACTTGTGTTAGGGAAAGCTTGTGAAAATGTGTACACGAGTCTATATGAAATTATTCCTTTTATAGAGGATGAAAAATCAGTAATCCACATGCTCACAACTGAGGAATGCATGTTTGTCGAATCCGTCATGCATGTAACATGTACGGAACACGGAATATCATGTTGAAGGAATCTATTCAAATTACATATCTCTAGGGTAGAATTCGCTCCAAGAGGGTTTTTCTGGGATCAAAGTGTGATTCTTGAAACTGGTGATAGGAGAAGCAACGAAGTCCAAGGAAATTTTTCAAAGTGCATAAGTAACTTGTTTGGTGGTTGAAACATCTCTCATGCGCATGTTCACAGCTCAGAAATGCATGTTTGAGGAATCCGTGATGCATGAAACATGTTCGGAATACGGAATGCCATGGTTATGTAAACAATGTAAATTACATGTGTATTGGTGAGAATTCGCTCAAAGAGTGTTTTCTACTGCCAAATGTCCGATTTTAGAACCTGGTGATACAAAAAACTTATGAAGTCAGAGTAAATATTTCAAAGTGTAATATATGCCTTCTTTGGTGGATAAAAGTTCACTAATCCACATGCTCACAACTCAGAAACGCATGTTTCTCGAATCCGTCTTGCATGTATCATGTACGGAACCCGGAATGCCATGTTGATGGAATTCATGTAAATTATATATCTATTAGGTTGAATACACTCCAGAAGAATTCTTCTGTGAAAAATGAACGAATTCGAAACTTGTGTTAGGGAAAGCTTGTGAAAATGTGTACACGAGTCTATATGAAATTATTCCTTTTATAGAGGATGAAAAATCAGTAATCCACATGCTCACAACTCAGGAATGCATGTTTGTGGAATCCGTCATGCATGTAACACGTTCGGAACACGGAATATCATGTTGAAGGAATCTATTCAAATTACATATCTCTAGGGTAGAATTCGCTCCAAGAGGGTTTTTCTGGGATCAAAGTATGATTCTTGAAACTGGTGATAGGAGAAGCAACGAAGTCCAAGGAACTATTTCAAAGTGCGTAAGTTACTTGTTTGGTGGTTGAAACATATGTCATGTGCATGTTCACAGCTCAGAAATGCATGTTTGAGGAATCCGTGATGCATGAAACATGTTCGGAATACGGAATGCCATGGTTATGTAAACAATGTAAATTACATGTGTATTGGTGAGAATTCGCTCAAAGAGTGTTTTCTACTGCCAAATGTCCGATTTTAGAACCTGGTGATACAAAAAACTTATGAAGTCAGAGTAAATATTTCAAAGTGTAATATATGCCTTCTTTGGTGGATGAAAGTTCACTAATCCACATGCTCACAACTCAGAAACGCATGTTTCTAGAATCCGTCATGCATGTATCATGTACGGAACCCGGAATGCCATGTTGATGGAATTCATGTAAATTAAATATCTATTAGGTTGAATACACTCCAGAAGTATTCTTCTGTGAAAAATGAACGAATTCGAAACTTGTGTTAGGGAAAGCTTGTGAAAATGTGTACACGAGTCTATATAAAATTATTCCTTTTATACAGGATGAAAAATCAGTAATCCACATGCTCACAACTCAGGAATGCATGTTTGTCGAATCCGTCATGCATGTAACATGTACGTAACACGGAATATCATGTAGAAGGAATCTATTCAAATTACATATCTCTAGGGTAGAATTCGCTCCAAGAGGGTTTTTCTGGGATCAAAGTGTGATTCTTGAAACTTGTGATAGGAGAAGCAACGAAGTCCAAGGGACTATTTCAAAGTGCATAAGTAACTTGTTTGGTGGTTGAAACATCCGTCATGCGCATGTTCACAGCTCAGAAATGCATGTTTGAGGAATCCGTGATGAACGAATCATGTTCGGAATACGGAATGCCATGGTTATGTAAACAATGTAAATTACATGTGTATTGGTGAGAATTCGCTCAAAGAGTGTTTTCTACTGCCAAATGTCCGATTTTAGAACCTGGTGATACAAAAAACTTATGAAGTCAGAGTAAATATTTCAAAGTGTAATATATGCCTTCTTTGGTGGATGAAAGTTCACTAATCCACATGCTCACAACTCAGAAACGCATGTTTCTCGAATCCGTCATGCATGTATCATGTACGGAACCCGGAATGCCATGTTGCTGGAATTCATGTAAATTAAATATCTATTAGGTTGAATACACTCCAGAAGTATTCTTCTGTGAAGAATGAACGAATTCGAAACTTGTGTTACGGAAAGCTTGTGAAAATGTGTACACGAGTCTATATAAAATTATTCCTTTTATAGAGGATGAAAAATCAGTAATCCACATGCTCTCAACTCAGGAATGCATGTTTGTCGAATCCGTCATGCATGTAACATGTACGTAACACGGAATATCATGTAGAAGGAAACTATTCAAATTACATATCTCTAGGGTAGAATTCGCTCCAAGAGGGTTTTTCTGGGATCAAAGTGTGATTCTTGAAACTTGTGATAGGAGAAGCAACGAAGTCCAAGGGACTATTTCAAAGTGCATAAGTAACTTGTTTGGTGGTTGAAACATCCGTCATGCGCATGTTCACAGCTCAGAAATGCATGTTTGAGGAATCCGTGATGCACGAATCATGTTTGGAATACGGAATGCCATGGTTATGTAAACAATGTAAATTACATGTGTATTGGTGAGAATTCGCTCAAAGAGTGTTTTCTACTGCCAAATATCCGATTTTAGAACCTGGTGATACAAAAAACTTATGAAGTCAGAGTAAATATTTCAAAGTGTAATATATGCCTTCTTTGGTGGATGAAAGTTCACTAATCCACATGCTCACAACTCAGAAACGCATGTTTCTCGAATCCGTCATGCATGTATCAAGTACGGAACCCGGAATGCCATGTTGATGGAATTCATGTAAATTATATATCTATTAGGTTGAATACACTCCAGAAGTATTCTTCTGTGAAAAATGAACGAATTCAAAACTTGTGTTAGGGAAAGCTTGTGAAAATGTGTACACGAGTCTATATGAAATTATTCCTTTTATAGAGGATGAAAAATCAGTAATCCACATGCTCCCAACTCAGGAATGCATGTTTGTCGAATCCGTCATGCATGTAACATGTACGGAACACGGAATATCATGTTGAAGGAATCTATTCAAATTACATATCTCTAGGGTAGAATTCGCTCCAAGAGGGTTTTTCTGGGATCAAAGTGTGATTCTTGAAACTGGTGATAGGAGAAGCAACGAAGTCCAAGGAAATTTTTCAAAGTGCATAAGTAACTTGTTTGGTGGTTGAAACATCTCTCATGCGCATGTTCACAGCTCAGAAATGCATGTTTGAGGAATCCGTGATGCATGAAACATGTTCGGAATACGGAATGCCATGGTTATGTAAACAATGTAAATTACATGTGTATTGGTGAGAATTCGCTCAAAGAGTGTTTTCTACTGCCAAATGTCCGATTTTAGAACCTGGTGATACAAAAAACTTATGAAGTCAGAGTAAATATTTCAAAGTGTAATATATGCCTTCTTTGGTGGATGAAAGTTCACTAATCCACATGCTCACAACTCAGAAACGCATGTTTCTCGAATCCGTCATGCATGTATCATGTACGGAACCCGGAATGCCATGTTGATGGAATTCATGTAAATTAAATATCTATTAGGTTGAATACACTCCAGAAGTATTCTTCTGTGAAAAATGAACGAATTCGAAACTTGTGTTAGGGAAAGCTTGTGAAAATGTGTACACGAGTCTATATGAAATTATTCCTTTTATAGAGGATGAAAAATCAGTAATCCACATGCTCACAACTCAGGAATGCATGTTTGTGGAATCCGTCATGCATGTAACATGTACGGAACACGGAATATCATGTTGAAGGAATCTATTCAAATTACATATCTCTAGGGTAGAATTCGCTCCAAGAGGGTTTTTCTGGGATCAAAGTGTGATTCTTGAAACTGGTGATAGGAGAAGCAACGAAGTCCAAGGAACTATTTCAAAGTGCGTAAGTAACTTGTTTGGTGGTTGAAACAACTGTCATGCACATGTACACAGCTCAGAAATGCATGTTTGAGGAATCCGTGATGCATGAAACATGTTCGGAATACGGAATGCCATGGTTATGTAAACAATGTAAATTACATGTGTATTGGTGAGAATTCGCTCAAAGAGTGTTTTCTACTGCCAAATGTCCGATTTTAGAACCTGGTGATACAAAAAACTTATGAAGTCAGAGTAAATATTTCAAAGTGTAATATATGCCTTCTTTCGTGGATGAAAGTTCACTAATCCACATGCTCACAACTCAGAAACGCATGTTTCTCGAATCCGTCTTGCATGTATCATGTACGGAACCCGGAATGCCATGTTGATGGAATTCATGTAAATTATATATCTATTAGGTTGAATACACTCCAGAAGAATTCTTCTGTGAAAAATGAACGAATTCGAAACTTGTGTTAGGGAAAGCTTGTGAAAATGTGTACACGAGTCTATATGAAATTATTCCTTTTATAGAGGATGAAAAATCAGTAATCCACATGCTCACAACTCAGGAATGCATGTTTGTGGAATCCGTCATGCATGTAACACGTTCGGAACACGGAATATCATGTTGAAGGAATCTATTCAAATTACATATCTCTAGGGTAGAATTCGCTCCAAGAGGGTTTTTCTGGGATCAAAGTGTGATTCTTGAAACTGGTGATAGGAGAAGCAACGAAGTCCAAGGAACTATTTCAAAGTGCGTAAGTTACTTGTTTGGTGGTTGAAACATATGTCATGTGCATGTTCACAGCTCAGAAATGCATGTTTGAGGAATCCGTGATGCATGAAACATGTTCGGAATACGGAATGCCATGGTTATGTAAACAATGTAAATTACATGTGTATTGGTGAGAATTCGCTCAAAGAGTGTTTTCTACTGCCAAATGTCCGATTTTAGAACCTGGTGATACAAAAAAATTATGAAGTCAGAGTAAATATTTCAAAGTGTAATATATGCCTTCTTTGGTGGATGAAAGTTCACTAATCCACATGCTCACAACTCAGAAACGCATGTTTCTAGAATCCGTCATGCATGTATCATGTACGGAACCCGGAATGCCATGTTGATGGAATTCATGTAAATTAAATATCTATTAGGTTGAATACACTCCAGAAGTATTCTTCTGTGAAAAATGAACGAATTCGAAACTTGTGTTAGGGAAAGCTTGTGAAAATGAGTACACGAGTCTATATAAAATTATTCCTTTTATAGAGGATGAAAAATCAGTAATCCACATGCTCACAACTCAGGAATGCATGTTTGTCGAATCCGTCATGCATGTAACATGTACGGAACACGGAATATCATGTTGAAGGAATCTATTCAAATTACATATCTCTAGGGTAGAATTCGCTCCAAGAGTGTTTTTCTGGGATCAAAGTGTGATTCGTGAAACTGGTGATAGGAGAAGCAACGAAGTCCAAGGAACTATTTCAAAGTGCATAAGTAACTTGTTTGGTGGTTGAAACATCTGTCATGCGCATGTTCACAGCTCAGAAATGCATGTTTGAGGAATCCGTGATGCATGAATCATGTTCGGAATACGGAATGCCATGGTTATGTAAACAATGTAAATCACATGTGTATTGGTGAGAATTCGCTCAAAGAGTGTTTTCTACTGCCAAATGTCCGATTTTAGAACCTGGTGATACAAAAAACTTATGAAGTCAGAGTAAATATTTCAAAGTGTAATATATGCCTTCTTTGGTGGATGAAAGTTCACTAATCCACATGCTCACAACTCAGAAACGCATGTTTCTCGAATCCGTCATGCATGTATAATGTACGGAACCCGGAATGCCATGTTGATGGAATTCATGTAAATTATATATCTATTAGGTTGAATACACTCCAGAAGTATTCTTCTGTGAAAAATGAACGAATTCGAAACTTGTGTTAGGGAAAGCTTGTGAAAATGTGTACACGAGTCTATATGAAATTATTCCTTTTATAGAGGATGAAAAATCAGTAATCCACATGCTCACAACTCAGGAATGCATGTTTGTCGAATCCGTCATGCATGTAACATGTACGGAACACGGAATATCATGTTGAAGGAATCTATTCAAATTACATATCTCTAGGGTAGAATTCGCTCCAAGAGGGTTTTTCTGGGATCAAAGTGTGATTCTTGAAACTGGTGATAGGAGAAGCAACGAAGTCCAAGGAACTATTTCAAAGTGCGTAAGTAACTTGTTTGGTGGTTGAAACAACTGTCATGCACATGTTCACAGCTCAGAAATGCATGTTTGAGGAATCCGTGATGCATGAAACATGTTCGGAATACGGAATGCCATGGTTATGTAAACAATGTAAATTACATGTGTATTGGTGAGAATTCGCTCAAAGAGTGTTTTCTACTGCCAAATGTCCGATTTTAGAACCTGGTGATACAAAAAAATTATGAAGTCAGAGTAAATATTTCAAAGTGTAATATATGCCTTCTTTGTTGGATGAAAGTTCACTAATCCACATGCTCACAACTCAGAAACGCATGTTTCTCGAATCCGTCATGCATGTATCATGTACGGAACCCGGAATGCCATGTTGATGGAATTCATGTAAATTATATATCTATTAGGTTGAATACACTCCAGAAGTATTCTTCTGTGAAAAATGAACGAATTCGAAACTTGTGTTAGGGAAAGCTTGTGAAAATGTGTACACGAGTCTATATGAAATTATTCCTTTTATAGAGGATGAAAAATCAGTAATCCACATGCTCACAACTCAGGAATGCATGTTTGTCGAATCCGTCATGCATGTAACATGTACGGAACACGGAATATCATGTTGAAGGAATCTATTCAAATTACATATCTCTAGGGTAGAATTCGCTCCAAGAGGGTTTTTCTGGGATCAAAGTGTGATTCTTGAAACTGGTGACAGGAGAAGCAACGAAGTCCAAGGAACTATTTCAAAGTGCGTAAGTAACTTGTTTGGTGGTTGAAACAACTGTCATGCGCATGTTCACAGCTCAGAAATGCATGTTTCAGGAATCCGTGATGCATGAAACATGTTCGGAATACGGAATGCCATGGTTATGTAAACAATGTAAATTACAAGTGTATTGGTGAGAATTCGCTCAAAGAGTGTTTTCTACTGCCAAATGTCCGATTTTAGAACCTGGTGATACAAAAAACTTATGAAGTCAGAGTAAATATTTCAAAGTGTAATATATGCCTTCTTTGGTGGATGAAAGTTCACTAATCCACATGCTCACAGCTCAGAAACGCATGTTTCTCGAATCCGTCATGCATGTATCATGTACGGAACCCGGAATGCCATGTTGATGGAATTCATGTAAATTATATATCTATTAGGTTGAATACACTCCAGAAGTATTCTTCTGTGAAAAATGAACGAATTCGAAACTTGTGTTAGGGAAAGCTTGTGAAAATGTGTACACGAGTCTATATGAAATTATTCCTTTTATAGAGGATGAAAAATCAGTAATCCACATGCTCACAACTCAGGAATGCATGTTTGTCGAATCCGTCATGCATGTAACATGTACGGAACACGGAATATCATGTTGAAGGAATCTATTCAAATTACATATCTCTAGGGTAGAATTCGCTCCAAGAGGGTTTTTCTGGGATCAAAGTGTGATTCTTGAAACTGGTGATAGGAGAAGCAACGAAGTCCAAGGAACTATTTCAAAGTGCATAAGTAACTTGTTTGGTGGTTGAAACATCTGTCATGCGCATGTTCACAGCTCAGAAATGCATGTTTCAGGAATCCGTGATGCATGAAACATGTTCGGAATACGGAATGCCATGGTTATGTAAACAATGTAAATTACAAGTGTATTGGTGAGAATTCGCTCAAAGAGTGTTTTCTACTGCCAAATGTCCGATTTTAGAACCTGGTGATACAAAAAACTTATGAAGTCAGAGTAAATATTTCAAAGTGTAATATATGCCTTCTTTGGTGGATGAAAGTTCACTAATCCACATGCTCACAGCTCAGAAACGCATGTTTCTCGAATCCGTCATGCATGTATCATGTACGGAACCCGGAATGCCATGTTGATGGAATTCATGTAAATTATATATCTATTAGGTTGAATACACTCCAGAAGTATTCTTCTGTGAAAAATGAACGAATTCGAAACTTGTGTTAGGGAAAGCTTGTGAAAATGTGTACACGAGTCTATATGAAATTATTCCTTTTATAGAGGATGAAAAATCAGTAATCCACATGCTCACAACTCAGGAATGCATGTTTGTCGAATCCGTCATGCATGTAACATGTACGGAACACGGAATATCATGTTGAAGGAATCTATTCAAATTACATATCTCTAGGGTAGAATTCGCTCCAAGAGGGTTTTTCTGGGATCAAAGTGTGATTCTTGAAACTGGTGATAGGAGAAGCAACGAAGTCCAAGGAACTATTTCAAAGTGCATAAGTAACTTGTTTGGTGGTTGAAACATCTGTCATGCGCATGTTCACAGCTCAGAAATGCATGTTTCAGGAATCCGTGATGCATGAAACATGTTCGGAATACGGAATGCCATGGTTATGTAAACAATGTAAATTACAAGTGTATTGGTGAGAATTCGCTCAAAGAGTGTTTTCTACTGCCAAATGTCCGATTTTAGAACCTGGTGATACAAAAAACTTATGAAGTCAGAGTAAATATTTCAAAGTGTAATATATGCCTTCTTTGGTGGATGAAAGTTCACTAATCCACATGCTCACAGCTCAGAAACGCATGTTTCTCGAATCCGTCATGCATGTATCATGTACGGAACCCGGAATGCCATGTTGATGGAATTCATGTAAATTATATATCTATTAGGTTGAATACACTCCAGAAGTATTCTTCTGTGAAAAATGAACGAATTCGAAACTTGTGTTAGGGAAAGCTTGTGAAAATGTGTACACGAGTCTATATGAAATTATTCCTTTTATAGAGGATGAAAAATCAGTAATCCACATGCTCACAACTCAGGAATGCATGTTTGTCGAATCCGTCATGCATGTAACATGTACGGAACACGGAATATCATGTTGAAGGAATCTATTCAAATTACATATCTCTAGGGTAGAATTCGCTCCAAGAGGGTTTTTCTGGGATCAAAGTGTGATTCTTGAAACTGGTGATAGGAGAAGCAACGAAGTCCAAGGAACTATTTCAAAGTGCATAAGTAACTTGTTTGGTGGTTGAAACATCTGTCATGCGCATGTTCACAGCTCAGAAATGCATGTTTGAGGAATCCGTGATGCATGAAACATGTTCGGAATACGGAATGCCATGGTTATGTAAACAATGTAAATTACATGTGTATTGGTGAGAATTCGCTCAAAGAGTGTTTTCTACTGCCAAATGTCCGATTTTAGAACCTGGTGATACAAAAAAATTATGAAGTCAGAGTAAATATTTCAAAGTGTAATATATGCCTTCTTTGGTGGATGAAAGTTCACTAATCCACATGCTCACAACTCAGAAACGCATGTTTCTCGAATCCGTCATGCATGTATCATGTACGGAACCCGGAATGCCATGTTGATGGAATTCATGTAAATTATATATCTATTAGGTTGAATACACTCCAGAAGTATTCTTCTGTGAAAAATGAACGAATTCGAAACTTGTGTTAGGGAAAGCTTGTGAAAATGTGTACACGAGTCTATATGAAATTATTCCTTTTATAGAGGATGAAAAATCAGTAATCCACATGCTCACAACTCAGGAATGCATGTTTGTCGAATCCGTCATGCATGTAACATGTACGGAACACGGAATATCATGTTGAAGGAATCTATTCAAATTACATATCTCTAGGGTAGAATTCGCTCCAAGAGGGTTTTTCTGGGATCAAAGTGTGATTCTTGAAACTGGTGACAGGAGAAGCAACGAAGTCCAAGGAACTATTTCAAAGTGCGTAAGTAACTTGTTTGGTGGTTGAAACAACTGTCATGCGCATGTTCACAGCTCAGAAATGCATGTTTCAGGAATCCGTGATGCATGAAACATGTTCGGAATACGGAATGCCATGGTTATGTAAACAATGTAAATTACAAGTGTATTGGTGAGAATTCGCTCAAAGAGTGTTTTCTACTGCCAAATGTCCGATTTTAGAACCTGGTGATACAAAAAACTTATGAAGTCAGAGTAAATATTTCAAAGTGTAATATATGCCTTCTTTGGTGGATGAAAGTTCACTAATCCACATGCTCACAGCTCAGAAACGCATGTTTCTCGAATCCGTCATGCATGTATCATGTACGGAACCCGGAATGCCATGTTGATGGAATTCATGTAAATTATATATCTATTAGGTTGAATACACTCCAGAAGTATTCTTCTGTGAAAAATGAACGAATTCGAAACTTGTGTTAGGGAAAGCTTGTGAAAATGTGTACACGAGTCTATATGAAATTATTCCTTTTATAGAGGATGAAAAATCAGTAATCCACATGCTCACAACTCAGGAATGCATGTTTGTCGAATCCGTCATGCATGTAACATGTACGGAACACGGAATATCATGTTGAAGGAATCTATTCAAATTACATATCTCTAGGGTAGAATTCGCTCCAAGAGGGTTTTTCTGGGATCAAAGTGTGATTCTTGAAACTGGTGATAGGAGAAGCAACGAAGTCCAAGGAACTATTTCAAAGTGCATAAGTAACTTGTTTGGTGGTTGAAACATCTGTCATGCGCATGTTCACAGCTCAGAAATGCATGTTTGAGGAATCCGTGATGCATGAAACATGTTCGGAATACGGAATGCCATGGTTATGTAAACAATGTAAATTACATGTGTATTGGTGAGAATTCGCTCAAAGAGTGTTTTCTACTGCCAAATGTCCGATTTTAGAACCTGGTGATACAAAAAACTTATGAAGTCAGAGTAAATATTTCAAAGTGTAATATATGCCTTCTTTGGTGGATGAAAGTTCACTAATCCACATGCTCACAACTCAGAAACGCATGTTTCTCGAATCCGTCATGCATGTATCATGTACAGAACCCGGAATGCCATGTTGATAAAATTCATGTAAATTATATATCTATTAGGTTGAATACACTCCAGAAGTATTCTTCTGTGAAAAATGAACGAATTCGAAACTTGTGTTAGGGAAAGCTTGTGAAAATGTGTACACGAGTCTATATGAAATTATTCCTTTTATAGAGGATGAAAAATCAGTAATCCACATGCTCACAACTCAGGAATGCATGTTTGTCGAATCCGTCATGCATGTAACATGTACGGAACACGGAATATCATGTTGAAGGAATCTATTCAAATTACATATCTCTAGGGTAGAATTCGCTCCAAGAGGGTTTTTCTGGGATCAAAGTGTGATTCTTGAAACTGGTGATAGGAGAAGCAACGAAGTCCAAGGAACTATTTCAAAGTGCGTAAGTAACTTGTTTGGTGGTTGAAACAACTGTCATGCACATGTTCACAGCTCAGAAATGCATGTTTGAGGAATCCGTGATGCATGAAACATGTTTGGAATACGGAATGCCATGGTTATGTAAACAATGTAAATTACATGTGTATTGGTGAGAATTCGCTCAAAGAGTGTTTTCTACTGCCAAATGTCCGATTTTAGAACCTGGTGATACAAAAAACTTATGAAGTCAGAGTAAATATTTCAAAGTGTAATATATGCCTTCTTTGGTGGATGAAAGTTCACTAATCCACATGCTCACAACTCAGAAACGCATGTTTCTCGAATCCGTCATGCATGTATCATGTACGGAACCCGGAATGCCATGTTGATGGAATTCATGTAAATTATATATCTATTAGGTTGAATACACTCCAGAAGTATTCTTCTGTGAAAAATGAACGAATTCGAAACTTGTGTTAGGGAAAGCTTGTGAAAATGTGTACACGAGTCTATATGAAATTATTCCTTTTATAGAGGATGAAAAATCAGTAATCCACATGCTCACAACTCAGGAATGCATGTTTGTCGAATCCGTCATGCATGTAACATGTACGGAACACGGAATATCATGTTGAAGGAATCTATTCAAATTACATATCTCTAGGGTAGAATTCGCTCCAAGAGGGTTTTTCTGGGATCAAAGTGTGATTCTTGAAACTGGTGATAGGAGAAGCAACGAAGTCCAAGGAACTATTTCAAAGTGCGTAAGTAACTTGTTTGGTGGTTGAAACAACTGTCATGCACATGTTCACAGCTCAGAAATGCATGTTTGAGGAATCCGTGATGCATGAAACATGTTCGGAATACGGAATGCCATGGTTATGTAAACAATGTAAATTACATGTGTATTGGTGAGAATTCGCTCAAAGAGAGTTTTCTACTGCCAAATGTCCGATTTTAGAACCTGGTGATACAAAAAACTTATGAAGTCAGAGTAAATATTTCAAAGTGTAATATATGCCTTCTTTGGTGGATGAAAGTTCACTAATCCTCATGCTCACAACTCAGAAACGCATGTTTCTCGAATCCGTCATGCATGTATCATGTACGGAACCCGGAATGCCATGTTGATGGAATTCATGTAAATTATATATCTATTAGGTTGAATACACTCCAGAAGTATTCTTCTGTGAAAAATGAACGAATTCGAAACTTGTGTTAGGGAAAGCTTGTGAAAATGTGTACACGAGTCTATATGAAATTATTCCTTTTATAGAGGATGAAAAATCAGTAATCCACATGCTCACAACTCAGGAATGCATGTTTGTCGAATCCGTCATGCATGTAACATGTACGGAACACGGAATATCATGTTGAAGGAATCTATTCAAATTACATATCTCTAGGGTAGAATTCGCTCCAAGAGGGTTTTTCTGGGATCAAAGTGTGATTCTTGAAACTGGTGATAGGAGAAGCAACGAAGTCCAAGGAACTATTTCAAAGTGCGTAAGTAACTTGTTTGGTGGTTGAAACAACTGTCATGCACATGTTCACAGCTCAGAAATGCATGTTTGAGGAATCCGTGATGCATGAAACATGTTTGGAATACGGAATGCCATGGTTATGTAAACAATGTAAATTACATGTGTATTGGTGAGAATTCGCTCAAAGAGTGTTTTCTACTGCCAAATGTCCGATTTTAGAACCTGGTGATACAAAAAACTTATGAAGTCAGAGTAAATATTTCAAAGTGTAATATATGCCTTCTTTGGTGGATGAAAGTTCACTTATTCACATGCTCACAACTCAGAAATGCATGTTTCTCGAATCCGTCATGCATGTATCATGTACGGAACCCGGAATGCCATGTTGATGGAATTCATGTAAATTATATATCTATTAGGTTGAATACACTCCAGAAGTATTCTTCTGTGAAAAATGAACGAATTCGAAACTTGTGTTAGGGAAAGCTTGTGAAAATGTGTACACGAGTCTATATGAAATTATTCCTTTTATAGAGGATGAAAAATCAGTAATCCACATGCTCACAACTCAGGAATGCATGTTTGTCGAATCCGTCATGCATGTAACATGTACAGAACACGGAATATCATGTTGAAGGAATCTATTCAAATTACATATCTCTAGGGTAGAATTCGCTCCAAGAGGGTTTTTCTGGGATCAAAGTGTGATTCTTGAAACTGGTGATAGGAGAAGCAACGAAGTCCAAGGAACTATTTCAAAGTGCGTAAGTAACTTGTTTGGTGGTTGAAACAACTGTCATGCACATGTTCACAGCTCAGAAATGCATGTTTGAGGAATCTGTGATGCATGAAACATGTTCGGAATACGGAATGCCATGGTTATGTAAACAATGTAAATTACATGTGTATTGGTGAGAATTCGCTCAAAGAGAGTTTTCTACTGCCAAATGTCCGATTTTAGAACCTGGTGATACAAAAAACTTATGAAGTCAGAGTAAATATTTCAAAGTGTAATATATGCCTTCTTTGTTGGATGAAAGTTCACTAATCCACATGCTCACAACTCAGAAACGCATGTTTCTCGAATCCGTCATGCATGTATCATGTACGGAACCCGGAATGCCATGTTGATGGAATTCATGTAAATTATATATCTATTAGGTTGAATACACTCCAGAAGTATTCTTCTGTGAAAAATGAACGAATTCGAAACTTGTGTTAGGGAAAGCTTGTGAAAATGTGTACACGAGTCTATATGAAATTATTCCTTTTATAGAGGATGAAAAATCAGTAATCCACATGCTCACAACTCAGGAATGCATGTTTGTCGAATCCGTCATGCATGTAACATGTACGGAACACGGAATATCATGTTGAAGGAATCTATTCAAATTACATATCTCTAGGGTAGAATTCGCTCCAAGAGGGTTTTTCTGGGATCAAAGTGTGATTCTTGAAACTGGTGATAGGAGAAGCAACGAAGTCCAAGGAACTATTTCAAAGTGCGTAAGTAACTTGTTTGGTGGTTGAAACAACTGTCATGCACATGTTCACAGCTCAGAAATGCATGTTTGAGGAATCCGTGATGCATGAAACATGTTCGGAATACGGAATGCCATGGTTATGTAAACAATGTAAATTACATGTGTATTGGTGAGAATTCGCTCAAAGAGTGTTTTCTACTGCCAAATGTCCGATTTTAGAACCTGGTGATACAAAAAACTTATGAAGTCAGAGTAAATATTTCAAAGTGTAATATATGCCTTCTTTGGTGGATGAAAGTTCACTAATCCACATGCTCACAACTCAGAAACGCATGTTTCTCGAATCCGTCATGCATGTATCATGTACGGAACCCGGAATGCCATGTTGATGGAATTCATGTAAATTATATATCTATTAGGTTGAATACACTCCAGAAGTATTCTTCTGTGAAAAATGAACGAATTCGAAACTTGTGTTAGGGAAAGCTTGTGAAAATGTGTACACGAGTCTATATGAAATTATTCCTTTTATAGAGGATGAAAAATCAGTAATCCACATGCTCACAACTCAGGAATGCATGTTTGTCGAATCCGTCATGCATGTAACATGTACGGAACACAGAATATCATGTTGAAGGAATCTATTCAAATTACATATCTCTAGGGTAGAATTCGCTCCAAGAGGGTTTTTCTGGGATCAAAGTGTGATTCTTGAAACTGGTGATAGGAGAAGCAACGAAGTCCAAGGAACTATTTCAAAGTGCGTAAGTAACTTGTTTGGTGGTTGAAACAACTGTCATGCACATGTTCACAGCTCAGAAATGCATGTTTGAGGAATCCGTGATGCATGAAACATGTTCGGAATACGGAATGCCATGGTTATGTAAACAATGTAAATTACATGTGTATTGGTGAGAATTCGCTCAAAGAGTGTTTTCTACTGCCAAATGTCCGATTTTAGAACCTGGTGATACAAAAAACTTATGAAGTCAGAGTAAATATTTCAAAGTGTAATATATGCCTTCTTTGGTGGATGAAAGTTCACTAATCCACATGCTCACAACTCAGAAACGCATGTTTCTCGAATCCGTCATGCATGTATCATGTACGGAACCCGGAATGCCATGTTGATGGAATTCATGTAAATTATATATCTATTAGGTTGAATACACTCCAGAAGTATTCTTCTGTGAAAAATGAACGAATTCGAAACTTGTGTTAGGGAAAGCTTGTGAAAATGTGTACACGAGTCTATATGAAATTATTCCTTTTATAGAGGATGAAAAATCAGTAATCCACATGCTCACAACTCAGGAATGCATGTTTGTCGAATCCGTCATGCATGTAACATGTACGGAACACGGAATATCATGTTGAAGGAATCTATTCAAATTACATATCTCTAGGGTAGAATTCGCTCCAAGAGGGTTTTTCTGGGATCAAAGTGTGATTCTTGAAACTGGTGATAGGAGAAGCAACGAAGTCCAAGGAACTATTTCAAAGTGCGTAAGTAACTTGTTTGGTGGTTGAAACAACTGTCATGCACATGTTCACAGCTCAGAAATGCATGTTTGAGGAATCCGTGATGCATGAAACATGTTCGGAATACGGAATGCCATGGTTATGTAAACAATGTAAATTACATGTGTATTGGTGAGAATTCGCTCAAAGAGAGTTTTCTACTGCCAAATGTCCGATTTTAGAACCTGGTGATACAAAAAACTTATGAAGTCAGAGTAAATATTTCAAAGTGTAATATATGCCTTCTTTGGTGGATGAAAGTTCACTAATCCTCATGCTCACAACTCAGAAACGCATGTTTCTCGAATCCGTCATGCATGTATCATGTACGGAACCCGGAATGCCATGTTGATGGAATTCATGTAAATTATATATCTATTAGGTTGAATACACTCCAGAAGTATTCTTCTGTGAAAAATGAACGAATTCGAAACTTGTGTTAGGGAAAGCTTGTGAAAATGTGTACACGAGTCTATATGAAATTATTCCTTTTATAGAGGATGAAAAATCAGTAATCCACATGCTCACAACTCAGGAATGCATGTTTGTCGAATCCGTCATGCATGTAACATGTACGGAACACGGAATATCATGTTGAAGGAATCTATTCAAATTACATATCTCTAGGGTAGAATTCGCTCCAAGAGGGTTTTTCTGGGATCAAAGTGTGATTCTTGAAACTGGTGATAGGAGAAGCAACGAAGTCCAAGGAACTATTTCAAAGTGCGTAAGTAACTTGTTTGGTGGTTGAAACAACTGTCATGCACATGTTCACAGCTCAGAAATGCATGTTTGAGGAATCCGTGATGCATGAAACATGTTTGGAATACGGAATGCCATGGTTATGTAAACAATGTAAATTACATGTGTATTGGTGAGAATTCGCTCAAAGAGTGTTTTCTACTGCCAAATGTCCGATTTTAGAACCTGGTGATACAAAAAACTTATGAAGTCAGAGTAAATATTTCAAAGTGTAATATATGCCTTCTTTGGTGGATGAAAGTTCACTTATTCACATGCTCACAACTCAGAAATGCATGTTTCTCGAATCCGTCATGCATGTATCATGTACGGAACCCGGAATGCCATGTTGATGGAATTCATGTAAATTATATATCTATTAGGTTGAATACACTCCAGAAGTATTCTTCTGTGAAAAATGAACGAATTCGAAACTTGTGTTAGGGAAAGCTTGTGAAAATGTGTACACGAGTCTATATGAAATTATTCCTTTTATAGAGGATGAAAAATCAGTAATCCACATGCTCACAACTCAGGAATGCATGTTTGTCGAATCCGTCATGCATGTAACATGTACAGAACACGGAATATCATGTTGAAGGAATCTATTCAAATTACATATCTCTAGGGTAGAATTCGCTCCAAGAGGGTTTTTCTGGGATCAAAGTGTGATTCTTGAAACTGGTGATAGGAGAAGCAACGAAGTCCAAGGAACTATTTCAAAGTGCGTAAGTAACTTGTTTGGTGGTTGAAACAACTGTCATGCACATGTTCACAGCTCAGAAATGCATGTTTGAGGAATCTGTGATGCATGAAACATGTTCGGAATACGGAATGCCATGGTTATGTAAACAATGTAAATTACATGTGTATTGGTGAGAATTCGCTCAAAGAGAGTTTTCTACTGCCAAATGTCCGATTTTAGAACCTGGTGATACAAAAAACTTATGAAGTCAGAGTAAATATTTCAAAGTGTAATATATGCCTTCTTTGTTGGATGAAAGTTCACTAATCCACATGCTCACAACTCAGAAACGCATGTTTCTCGAATCCGTCATGCATGTATCATGTACGGAACCCGGAATGCCATGTTGATGGAATTCATGTAAATTATATATCTATTAGGTTGAATACACTCCAGAAGTATTCTTCTGTGAAAAATGAACGAATTCGAAACTTGTGTTAGGGAAAGCTTGTGAAAATGTGTACACGAGTCTATATGAAATTATTCCTTTTATAGAGGATGAAAAATCAGTAATCCACATGCTCACAACTCAGGAATGCATGTTTGTCGAATCCGTCATGCATGTAACATGTACGGAACACGGAATATCATGTTGAAGGAATCTATTCAAATTACATATCTCTAGGGTAGAATTCGCTCCAAGAGGGTTTTTCTGGGATCAAAGTGTGATTCTTGAAACTGGTGATAGGAGAAGCAACGAAGTCCAAGGAACTATTTCAAAGTGCGTAAGTAACTTGTTTGGTGGTTGAAACAACTGTCATGCACATGTTCACAGCTCAGAAATGCATGTTTGAGGAATCCGTGATGCATGAAACATGTTCGGAATACGGAATGCCATGGTTATGTAAACAATGTAAATTACATGTGTATTGGTGAGAATTCGCTCAAAGAGTGTTTTCTACTGCCAAATGTCCGATTTTAGAACCTGGTGATACAAAAAACTTATGAAGTCAGAGTAAATATTTCAAAGTGTAATATATGCCTTCTTTGGTGGATGAAAGTTCACTAATCCACATGCTCACAACTCAGAAACGCATGTTTCTCGAATCCGTCATGCATGTATCATGTACGGAACCCGGAATGCCATGTTGATGGAATTCATGTAAATTATATATCTATTAGGTTGAATACACTCCAGAAGTATTCTTCTGTGAAAAATGAACGAATTCGAAACTTGTGTTAGGGAAAGCTTGTGAAAATGTGTACACGAGTCTATATGAAATTATTCCTTTTATAGAGGATGAAAAATCAGTAATCCACATGCTCACAACTCAGGAATGCATGTTTGTCGAATCCGTCATGCATGTAACATGTACAGAACACGGAATATCATGTTGAAGGAATCTATTCAAATTACATATCTCTAGGGTAGAATTCGCTCCAAGAGGGTTTTTCTGGGATCAAAGTGTGATTCTTGAAACTGGTGATAGGAGAAGCAACGAAGTCCAAGGAACTATTTCAAAGTGCGTAAGTAACTTGTTTGGTGGTTGAAACAACTGTCATGCACATGTTCACAGCTCAGAAATGCATGTTTGAGGAATCCGTGATGCATGAAACATGTTCGGAATACGGAATGCCATGGTTATGTAAACAATGTAAATTACATGTGTATTGGTGAGAATTCGCTCAAAGAGTGTTTTCTACTGCCAAATGTCCGATTTTAGAACCTGGTGATACAAAAAACTTATGAAGTCAGAGTAAATATTTCAAAGTGTAATATATGCCTTCTTTGGTGGATGAAAGTTCACTAATCCACATGCTCACAACTCAGAAACGCATGTTTCTCGAATCCGTCATGCATGTATCATGTACGGAACCCGGAATGCCATGTTGATGGAATTCATGTAAATTAAATATCTATTAGGTTGAATACACTCCAGAAGTATTCTTCTGTGAAAAATGAACGAATTCGAAACTTGTGTTAGGGAAAGCTTGTGAAAATGTGTACACGAGTCTATATGAAATTATTCCTTTTATAGAGGATGAAAAATCAGTAATCCACATGCTCACAACTCAGGAATGCATGTTTGTCGAATCCGTCATGCATGTAACATGTACGGAACACGGAATATCATGTTGAAGGAATCTATTCAAATTACATATCTCTAGGGTAGAATTCGCTCCAAGAGGGTTTTTCTGGGATCAAAGTGTGATTCTTGAAACTGGTGATAGGAGAAGCAACGAAGTCCAAGGAACTATTTCAAAGTGCGTAAGTAACTTGTTTGGTGGTTGAAACAACTGTCATGCACATGTTCACAGCTCAGAAATGCATGTTTGAGGAATCCGTGATGCATGAAACATGTTCGGAATACGGAATGCCATGGTTATGTAAACAATGTAAATTACATGTGTATTGGTGAGAATTCGCTCCAAGAGTGTTTTCTACTGCCAAATGTCCGATTTTAGAACCTGGTGATACAAAAAACTTATGAAGTCAGAGTAAATAATTCAAAGTGTAATATATGCCTTCTTTGGTGGATGAAAGTTCACTAATCCACATGCTCACAACTCAGAAACGCATGTTTCTCGAATCCGTCATGCATGTATCATGTACAGAACCCGGAATGCCATGTTGATGGAATTCATGTAAATTATATATCTATTAGGTTGAATACACTCCAGAAGTATTCTTCTGTAAAAAATGAACGAATTCGAAACTTGTGTTAGGGAAAGCTTGTGAAAATGTGTACACGAGTCTATATGAAATTATTCCTTTTATAGAGGATGAAAAATCAGTAATCCACATGCTCACAACTCAGGAATGCATGTTTGTCGAATCCGTCATGCATGTAACATGTACGGAACACGGAATATCATGTTGAAGGAATCTATTCAAATTACATATCTCTAGGGTAGAATTCGCTCCAAGAGGGTTTTTCTGGGATCAAAGTGTGATTCTTGAAACTGGTGATAGGAGAAGCAACGAAGTCCAAGGAACTATTTCAAAGTGCGTAAGTAACTTGTTTGGTGGTTGAAACAACTGTCATGCACATGTTCACAGCTCAGAAATGCATGTTTGAGGAATCCGTGATGCATGAAACATGTTTGGAATACGGAATGCCATGGTTATGTAAACAATGTAAATTACATGTGTATTGGTGAGAATTCGCTCAAAGAGTGTTTTCTACTGCCAAATGTCCGATTTTAGAACCTGGTGATACAAAAAACTTATGAAGTCAGAGTAAATATTTCAAAGTGTAATATATGCCTTCTTTGGTGGATGAAAGTTCACTAATTCACATGCTCACAACTCAGAAATGCATGTTTCTCGAATCCGTCATGCATGTATCATGTACGGAACCCGGAATGCCTTGTTGATGGAATTCATGTAAATTATATATCTATTAGGTTGAATACACTCCAGAAGTATTCTTCTGTGAAAAATGAACGAATTCGAAACTTGTGTTAGGGAAAGATTGTGAAAATGTGTACACGAGTCTATATGAAATTATTCCATTTATAGAGGATGAAAAATCAGTAATCCACATGCTCACAACTCAGGAATGCATGTTTGTCGAATCCGTCATGCATGTAACATGTACAGAACACGGAATATCATGTTGAAGGAATCTATTCAAATTACATATCTCTAGGGTAGAATTCGCTCCAAGAGGGTTTTTCTGGGATCAAAGTGTGATTCTTGAAACTGGTGATAGGAGAAGCAACGAAGTCCAAGGAAATATTTCAAAGTGCGTAAGTAACTTGTTTGGTGGTTGAAACAACTGTCATGCACATGTTCACAGCTCAGAAATGCATGTTTGAGGAATCTGTGATGCATGAAACATGTTCGGAATACGGAATGCCATGGTTATGTAAACAATGTAAATTACATGTGTATTGGTGAGAATTCGCTCAAAGAGAGTTTTCTACTGCCAAATGTCCGATTTTAGAACCTGGTGATACAAAAAACTTATGAAGTCAGAGTAAATATTTCAAAGTGTAATATATGCCTTCTTTGGTGGATGAAAGTTCACTAATCCACATGCTCACAACTCAGAAACGCATGTTTCTCGAATCCGTCATGCATGTATCATGTACGGAACCCGGAATGCCATGTTGATGGAATTCATGTAAATTATATATCTATTAGGTTGAATACACTCCAGAAGTATTCTTCTGTGAAAAATGAACGAATACGAAACTTGTGTTAGGGAAAGCTTGTGAAAATGTGTACACGAGTCTATATGAAATTATTCCTTTTATAGAGGATGAAAAATCAGTAATCCACATGCTCACAACTCAGGAATGCATGTTTGTCGAATCCGTCATGCATGTAACATGTACGGAACACGGAATATCATGTTGAAGGAATCTATTCAAATTACATATCTCTAGGGTAGAATTCGCTCCAAGAGGGTTTTTCTGGGATCAAAGTGTGATTCTTGAAACTGGTGATAGGAGAAGCAACGAAGTCCAAGGAACTATTTCAAAGTGCGTAAGTAACTTGTTTGGTGGTTGAAACAACTGTCATGCACATGTTCACAGCTCAGAAATGCATGTTTGAGGAATCCGTGATGCATGAAACATGTTTGGAATACGGAATGCCATGGTTATGTAAACAATGTAAATTACATGTGTATTGGTGAGAATTCGCTCAAAGAGTGTTTTCTACTGCCAAATGTCCGATTTTAGAACCTGGTGATACAAAAAACTTATGAAGTCAGAGTAAATATTTCAAAGTGTAATATATGCCTTCTTTGGTGGATGAAAGTTCACTAATCCACATGCTCACAACTCAGAAACGCATGTTTCTCGAATCCGTCATGCATGTATCATGTACGGAACCCGGAATGCCATGTTGATGGAATTCATGTAAATTATATATCTATTAGGTTGAATACACTCCAGAAGTATTCTTCTGTGAAAAATGAACGAATTCGAAACTTGTGTTAGGGAAAGCTTGTGAAAATGTGTACACGAGTCTATATGAAATTATTCCTTTTATAGAGGATGAAAAATCAGTAATCCACATGCTCACAACTCAGGAATGCATGTTTGTCGAATCCGTCATGCATGTAACATGTACGGAACACAGAATATCATGTTGAAGGAATCTATTCAAATTACATATCTCTAGGGTAGAATTCGCTCCAAGAGGGTTTTTCTGGGATCAAAGTGTGATTCTTGAAACTGGTGATAGGAGAAGCAACGAAGTCCAAGGAACTATTTCAAAGTGCGTAAGTAACTTGTTTGGTGGTTGAAACAACTGTCATGCACATGTTCACAGCTCAGAAATGCATGTTTGAGGAATCCGTGATGCATGAAACATGTTCGGAATACGGAATGCCATGGTTATGTAAACAATGTAAATTACATGTGTATTGGTGAGAATTCGCTCAAAGAGAGTTTTCTACTGCCAAATGTCCGATTTTAGAACCTGGTGATACAAAAAACTTATGAAGTCAGAGTAAATATTTCAAAGTGTAATATATGCCTTCTTTGGTGGATGAAAGTTCACTAATCCACATGCTCACAACTCAGAAACGCATGTTTCTCGAATCCGTCATGCATGTATCATGTACGGAACCCGGAATGCCATGTTGATGGAATTCATGTAAATTATATATCTATTAGGTTGAATACACTCCAGAAGTATTCTTCTGTGAAAAATGAACGAATTCGAAACTTGTGTTAGGGAAAGCTTGTGAAAATGTGTACACGAGTCTATATGAAATTATTCCTTTTATAGAGGATGAAAAATCAGTAATCCACATGCTCACAACTCAGGAATGCATGTTTGTCGAATCCGTCATGCATGTAACATGTACGGAACACGGAATATCATGTTGAAGGAATCTATTCAAATTACATATCTCTAGGGTAGAATTCGCTCCAAGAGGGTTTTTCTGGGATCAAAGTGTGATTCTTGAAACTGGTGATAGGAGAAGCAACGAAGTCCAAGGAACTATTTCAAAGTGCGTAAGTAACTTGTTTGGTGGTTGAAACAACTGTCATGCACATGTTCACAGCTCAGAAATGCATGTTTGAGGAATCTGTGATGCATGAAACATGTTCGGAATACGGAATGCCATGGTTATGTAAACAATGTAAATTACATGTGTATTGGTGAGAATTCGCTCAAAGAGAGTTTTCTACTGCCAAAAGTCCGATTTTAGAACCTGGTGATACAAAAAACTTATGAAGTCAGAGTAAATATTTCAAAGTGTAATATATGCCTTCTTTGGTGGATGAAAGTTCACTAATCCACATGCTCACAACTCAGAAACGCATGTTTCTCGAATCCGTCATGCATGTATCATGTACGGAACCCGGAATGCCATGTTGATGGAATTCATGTAAATTATATATCTATTAGGTTGAATACACTCCAGAAGTATTATTCTGTGAAAAATGAACGAATTCGAAACTTGTGTTAGGGAAAGCTTGTGAAAATGTGTACACGAGTCTATATGAAATTATTCCTTTTATAGAGGATGAAAAATCAGTAATCCACATGCTCACAACTCAGGAATGCATGTTTGTCGAATCCGTCATGCATGTAACATGTACGGAACACGGAATATCATGTTGAAGGAATCTATTCAAATTACATATCTCTAGGGTAGAATTCGCTCCAAGAGGGTTTTTCTGGGATCAAAGTGTGATTCTTGAAACTGGTGATAGGAGAAGCAACGAAGTCCAAGGAACTATTTCAAAGTGCGTAAGTAACTTGTTTGGTGGTTGAAACAACTGTCATGCACATGTTCACAGCTCAGAAATGCATGTTTGAGGAATCTGTGATGCATGAAACATGTTCGGAATACGGAATGCCATGGTTATGTAAACAATGTAAATTACATGTGTATTGGTGAGAATTCGCTCAAAGAGATTTTTCTACTGCCAAATGTCCGATTTTAGAACCTGGTGATACAAAAAACTTATGAAGTCAGAGTAAATATTTCAAAGTGTAATATATGCCTTCTTTGGTGGATGAAAGTTCACTAATCCACATGCTCACAACTCAGAAACGCATGTTTCTCGAATCCGTCATGCATGTATCATGTACGGAACCCGGAATGCCATGTTGATGGAATTCATGTAAATTATATATCTATTAGGTTGAATACACTCCAGAAGTATTCTTCTGTGAAAAATGAACGAATTCGAAACTTGTGTTAGGGAAAGCTTGTGAAAATGTGTACACGAGTCTATATGAAATTATTCCTTTTATAGAGGATGAAAAATCAGTAATCCACATGCTCACAACTCAGGAATGCATGTTTGTCGAATCCGTCATGCATGTAACATGTACGGAACACGGAATATCATGTTGAAGGAATCTATTCAAATTACATATCTCTAGGGTAGAATTCGCTCCAAGAGGGTTTTTCTGGGATCAAAGTGTGATTCTTGAAACTGGTGATAGGAGAAGCAACGAAGTCCAAGGAACTATTTCAAAGTGCGTAAGTAACTTGTTTGGTGGTTGAAACAACTGTCATGCACATGTTCACAGCTCAGAAATGCATGTTTGAGGAATCCGTGATGCATGAAACATGTTTGGAATACGGAATGCCATGGTTATGTAAACAATGTAAATTACATGTGTATTGGTGAGAATTCGCTCAAAGATTGTTTTCTACTGCCAAATGTCCGATTTTAGAACCTGGTGATACAAAAAACTTATGAAGTCAGAGTAAATATTTCAAAGTGTAATATATGCCTTCTTTGGTGGATGAAAGTTCACTAATTCACATGCTCACAACTCAGAAATGCATGTTTCTCGAATCCGTCATGCATGTATCATGTACGGAACCCGGAATGCCATGTTGATGGAATTCATGTAAATTATATATCTATTAGGTTGAATACACTCCAGAAGTATTCTTCTGTGAAAAATGAACGAATTCGAAACTTGTGTTAGGGAAAGCTTGTGAAAATGTGTACACGAGTCTATATGAAATTATTCCTTTTATAGAGGATGAAAAATCAGTAATCCACATGCTCACAACTCAGGAATGCATGTTTGTCGAATCCGTCATGCATGTAACATGTACAGAACACGGAATATCATGTTGAAGGAATCTATTCAAATTACATATCTCTAGGGTAGAATTCGCTCCAAGAGGGTTTTTCTGGGATCAAAGTGTGATTCTTGAAACTGGTGATAGGAGAAGCAACGAAGTCCAAGGAACTATTTCAAAGTGCGTAAGTAACTTGTTTGGTGGTTGAAACAACTGTCATGCACATGTTCACAGCTCAGAAATGCATGTTTGAGGAATCCGTGATGCATGAAACATGTTCGGAATACGGAATGCCATGGTTATGTAAACAATGTAAATTACATGTGTATTGGTGAGAATTCGCTCAAAGAGTGTTTTCTACTGCCAAATGTCCGATTTTAGAACCTGGTGATACAAAAAACTTATGAAGTCAGAGTAAATAATTCAAAGTGTAATATATGCCTTCTTTGGTGGATGAAAGTTCACTAATCCACATGCTCACAACTCAGAAACGCATGTTTCTCGAATCCGTCATGCATGTATCATGTACAGAACCCGGAATGCCATGTTGATGGAATTCATGTAAATTATATATCTATTAGGTTGAATACACTCCAGAAGTATTCTTCTGTGAAAAATGAACGAATTCGAAACTTGTGTTAGGGAAAGCTTGTGAAAATGTGTACACGAGTCTATATGAAATTATTCCTTTTATAGAGGATGAAAAATCAGTAATCCACATGCTCACAACTCAGGAATGCATGTTTGTCGAATCCGTCATGCATGTAACATGTACGGAACACGGAATATCATGTTGAAGGAATCTATTCAAATTACATATCTCTAGGGTAGAATTCGCTCCAAGAGGGTTTTTCTGGGATCAAAGTGTGATTCTTGAAACTGGTGATAGGAGAAGCAACGAAGTCCAAGGAACTATTTCAAAGTGCGTAAGTAACTTGTTTGGTGGTTGAAACAACTGTCATGCACATGTTCACAGCTCAGAAATGCATGTTTGAGGAATCCGTGATGCATGAAACATGTTTGGAATACGGAATGCCATGGTTATGTAAACAATGTAAATTACATGTGTATTGGTGAGAATTCGCTCAAAGATTGTTTTCTACTGCCAAATGTCCGATTTTAGAACCTGGTGATACAAAAAACTTATGAAGTCAGAGTAAATATTTCAAAGTGTAATATATGCCTTCTTTGGTGGATGAAAGTTCACTAATTCACATGCTCACAACTCAGAAATGCATGTTTCTCGAATCCGTCATGCATGTATCATGTACGGAACCCGGAATGCCATGTTGATGGAATTCATGTAAATTATATATCTATTAGGTTGAATACACTCCAGAAGTATTCTTCTGTGAAAAATGAACGAATTCGAAACTTGTGTTAGGGAAAGCTTGTGAAAATGTGTACACGAGTCTATATGAAATTATTCCTTTTATAGAGGATGAAAAATCAGTAATCCACATGCTCACAACTCAGGAATGCATGTTTGTCGAATCCGTCATGCATGTAACATGTACAGAACACGGAATATCATGTTGAAGGAATCTATTCAAATTACATATCTCTAGGGTAGAATTCGCTCCAAGAGGGTTTTTCTGGGATCAAAGTGTGATTCTTGAAACTGGTGATAGGAGAAGCAACGAAGTCCAAGGAACTATTTCAAAGTGCGTAAGTAACTTGTTTGGTGGTTGAAACAACTGTCATGCACATGTTCACAGCTCAGAAATGCATGTTTGAGGAATCTGTGATGCATGAAACATGTTCGGAATACGGAATGCCATGGTTATGTAAACAATGTAAATTACATGTGTATTGGTGAGAATTCGCTCAAAGAGAGTTTTCTACTGCCAAATGTCCGATTTTAGAACCTGGTGATACAAAAAACTTATGAAGTCAGAGTAAATATTTCAAAGTGTAATATATGCCTTCTTTGGTGGATGAAAGTTCACTAATCCACATGCTCACAACTCAGAATCGCATGTTTCTCGAATCCGTCATGCATGTATAATGTACGGAACCCGGAATGCCATGTTGATGGAATTCATGTAAATTATATATCTATTAGGTTGAATACACTCCAGAAGTATTCTTCTGTGAAAAATGAACGAATTCGAAACTTGTGTTAGGGAAAGCTTGTGAAAATGTGTACACGAGTCTATATGAAATTATTCCTTTTATAGAGGATGAAAAATCAGTAATCCACATGCTCACAACTCAGGAATGCATGTTTGTCGAATCCGTCATGCATGTAACATGTACGGAACACGGAATATCATGTTGAAGGAATCTATTCAAATTACATATCTCTAGGGTAGAATTCGCTCCAAGAGGGTTTTTCTGGGATCAAAGTGTGATTCTTGAAACTGGTGATAGGAGAAGCAACGACGTCCAAGGAACTATTTCAAAGTGCGTAAGTAACTTGTTTGGTGGTTGAAACAACTGTCATGCACATGTTCACAGCTCAGAAATGCATGTTTGAGGAATCCGTGATGCATGAAACATGTTCGGAATACGGAATGCCATGGTTATGTAAACAATGTAAATTACATGTGTATTGGTGAGAATTCGCTCAAAGAGTGTTTTCTACTGCCAAATGTCCGATTTTAGAACCTGGTGATACAAAAAACTTATGAAGTCAGAGTAAATAATTCAAAGTGTAATATATGCCTTCTTTGGTGGATGAAAGTTCACTAATCCACATGCTCACAACTCAGAAACGCATGTTTCTCGAATCCGTCATGCATGTATCATGTACAGAACCCGGAATGCCATGTTGATGGAATTCATGTAAATTATATATCTATTAGGTTGAATACACTCCAGAAGTATTCTTCTGTGAAAAATGAACGAATTCGAAACTTGTGTTAGGGAAAGCTTGTGAAAATGTGTACACGAGTCTATATGAAATTATTCCTTTTATAGAGGATGAAAAATCAGTAATCCACATGCTCACAACTCAGGAATGCATGTTTGTCGAATCCGTCATGCATGTAACATATACGGAACACGGAATATCATGTTGAAGGAATCTATTCAAATTACATATCTCTAGGGTAGAATTCGCTCCAAGAGGGTTTTTCTGGGATCAAAGTGTGATTCTTGAAACTGGTGATAGGAGAAGCAACGAAGTCCAAGGAACTATTTCAAAGTGCGTAAGTAACTTGTTTGGTGGTTGAAACAACTGTCATGCACATGTTCACAGCTCAGAAATGCATGTTTGAGGAATCCGTGATGCATGAAACATGTTTGGAATACGGAATGCCATGGTTATGTAAACAATGTAAATTACATGTGTATTGGTGAGAATTCGCTCAAAGAGTGTTTTCTACTGCCAAATGTCCGATTTTAGAACCTGGTGATACAAAAAACTTATGAAGTCAGAGTAAATATTTCAAAGTGTAATATATGCCTTCTTTGGTGGATGAAAGTTCACTAATTCACATGCTCACAACTCAGAAATGCATGTTTCTCGAATCCGTCATGCATGTATCATGTACGGAACCCGGAATGCCATGTTGATGGAATTCATGTAAATTATATATCTATTAGGTTGAATACACTCCAGAAGTATTCTTCTGTGAAAAATGAACGAATTCGAAACTTGTGTTAGGGAAAGCTTGTGAAAATGTGTACACGAGTCTATATGAAATTATTCCTTTTATAGAGGATGAAAAATCAGTAATCCACATGCTCACAACTCAGGAATGCATGTTTGTCGAATCCGTCATGCATGTAACATGTACAGAACACGGAATATCATGTTGAAGGAATCTATTCAAATTACATATCTCTAGGGTAGAATTCGCTCCAAGAGGGTTTTTCTGGGATCAAAGTGTGATTCTTGAAACTGGTGATAGGAGAAGCAACGAAGTCCAAGGAACTATTTCAAAGTGCGTAAGTAACTTGTTTGGTGGTTGAAACAACTGTCATGCACATGTTCACAGCTCAGAAATGCATGTTTGAGGAATCTGTGATGCATGAAACATGTTCGGAATACGGAATGCCATGGTTATGTAAACAATGTAAATTACATGTGTATTGGTGAGAATTCGCTCAAAGAGAGTTTTCTACTGCCAAATGTCCGATTTTAGAACCTGGTGATACAAAAAACTTATGAAGTCAGAGTAAATATTTCAAAGTGTAATATATGCCTTCTTTGGTGGATGAAAGTTCACTAATCCACATGCTCACAACTCAGAAACGCATGTTTCTCGAATCCGTCATGCATGTATCATGTACGGAACCCGGAATGCCATGTTGATGGAATTCATGTAAATTATATATCTATTAGGTTGAATACACTCCAGAAGTATTCTTCTGTGAAAAATGAACGAATTCGAAACTTGTGTTAGGGAAAGCTTGTGAAAATGTGTACACGAGTCTATATGAAATTATTCCTTTTATAGAGGATGAAAAATCAGTAATCCACATGCTCACAACTCAGGAATGCATGTTTGTCGAATCCGTCATGCATGTAACATGTACGGAACACGGAATATCATGTTGAAGGAATCTATTCAAATTACATATCTCTAGGGTAGAATTCGCTCCAAGAGGGTTTTTCTGGGATCAAAGTGTGATTCTTGAAACTGGTGATAGGAGAAGCAACGAAGTCCAAGGAACTATTTCAAAGTGCGTAAGTAACTTGTTTGGTGGTTGAAACAACTGTCATGCACATGTTCACAGCTCAGAAATGCATGTTTGAGGAATCCGTGATGCATGAAACATGTTCGGAATACGGAATGCCATGGTTATGTAAACAATGTAAATTACATGTGTATTGGTGAGAATTCGCTCAAAGAGTGTTTTCTACTGCCAAATGTCCGATTTTAGAACCTGGTGATACAAAAAACTTATGAAGTCAGAGTAAATATTTCAAAGTGTAATATATGCCTTCTTTGGTGGATGAAAGTTCACTAATCCACATGCTCACAACTCAGAAATGCATGTTTCTCGAATCCGTCATGCATGTATCATGTACGGAACCCGGAATGCCATGTTGATGGAATTCATGTAAATTATATATCTATTAGGTTGAATACACTCCAGAAGTATTCTTCTGTGAAAAATGAACGAATTCGAAACTTGTGTTAGGGAAAGCTTGTGAAAATGTGTACACGAGTCTATATGAAATTATTCCTTTTATAGAGGATGAAAAATCAGTAATCCACATGCTCACAACTCAGGAATGCATGTTTGTCGAATCCGTCATGCATGTAACATGTACGGAACACGGAATATCATGTTGAAGGAATCTATTCAAATTACATATCTCTAGGGTAGAATTCGCTCCAAGAGGGTTTTTCTGGGATCAAAGTGTGATTCTTGAAACTGGTGATAGGAGAAGCAACGAAGTCCAAGGAACTATTTCAAAGTGCGTAAGTAACTTGTTTGGTGGTTGAAACAACTGTCATGCACATGTTCACAGCTCAGAAATGCATGTTTGAGGAATCTGTGATGCATGAAACATGTTCGGAATACGGAATGCCATGGTTATGTAAACAATGTAAATTACATGTGTATTGGTGAGAATTCGCTCAAAGAGAGTTTTCTACTGCCAAATGTCCGATTTTAGAACCTGGTGATACAAAAAACTTATGAAGTCAGAGTAAATATTTCAAAGTGTAATATATGCCTTCTTTGGTGGATGAAAGTTCACTAATCCACATGCTCACAACTCAGAAACGCATGTTTCTCGAATCCGTCATGCATGTATCATGTACGGAACCCGGAATGCCATTTTGATGGAATTCATGTAAATTATATATCTATTAGGTTGAATACACTCCAGAAGTATTCTTCTGTGAAAAATGAACGAATTCGAAACTTGTGTTAGGGAAAGCTTGTGAAAATGTGTACACGAGTCTATATGAAATTATTCCTTTTATAGAGGATGAAAAATCAGTAATCCACATGCTCACAACTCAGGAATGCATGTTTGTCGAATCCGTCATGCATGTAACATGTACGGAACACGGAATATCATGTTGAAGGAATCTATTCAAATTACATATCTCTAGGGTAGAATTCGCTCCAAGAGGGTTTTTCTGGGATCAAAGTGTGATTCTTGAAACTGGTGATAGGAGAAGCAACGAAGTCCAAGGAACTATTTCAAAGTGCGTAAGTAACTTGTTTGGTGGTTGAAACAACTGTCATGCACATGTTCACAGCTCAGAAATGCATGTTTGAGGAATCCGTGATGCATGAAACATGTTCGGAATACGGAATGCCATGGTTATGTAAACAATGTAAATTACATGTGTATTGGTTAGAATTCGCTCAAAGAGTGTTTTCTACTGCCAAATGTCCGATTTTAGAACCTGGTGATACAAAAAACTTATGAAGTCAGAGTAAATATTTCAAAGTGTAATATATGCCTTCTTTGGTGGATGAAAGTTCACTAATCCACATGCTCACAACTCAGAAACGCATGTTTCTCGAATCCGTCATGCATGTATCATGTACGGAACCCGGAATGCCATGTTGATGGAATTCATGTAAATTAAATATCTATTAGGTTGAATACACTCCAGAAGTATTCTTCTGTGAAAAATGAACGAATTCAAAACTTGTGTTACGGAAAGCTTGTGAAAATGTGTACACGAGTCTATATAAAATTATTCCTTTTATAGAGGATGAAAAATCAGTAATCCACATGCTCTCAACTCAGGAATGCATGTTTGTCGAATCCGTCATGCATGTAACATGTACGTAACACGGAATATCATGTTGAAGGAAACTATTCAAATTACATATCTCTAGGGTAGAATTCGCTCCAAGAGGGTTTTTCTGGGATCAAAGTGTGATTCTTGAAACTTGTGATAGGAGAAGCAACGAAGTCCAAGGGACTATTTCAAAGTGCATAAGTAATTTGTTTGGTGGTTGAAACAACTGTCATGCGCATGTTCACAGCTCAGAAATGCATGTTTGAGGAATCCGTGATGCACGAATCATGTTCGGAATACGGAATGCCATGGTTATGTAAACAATGTAAATTACATGTGTATTGGTGAGAATTCGCTCAAAGAGTGTTTTCTACTGCCAAATATCCGATTTAAGAACCTGGTGATACAAAAAACTTATGAAGTCAGAGTAAATATTTCAAAGTGTAATATATGCCTTCTTTGGTGGATGAAAGTTCACTAATCCACATGTTCACAACTCAGAAACGCATTTTTCTCGAATCCGTCATGCATGTATCATGTACGGAACCCGGAATGCCATGTTGATGGAATTCATGTAAATTATATATCTATTAGGTTGAATACACTCCAGAAGTATTCTTCTGTGAAAAATCAACGAATTCGAAACTTGTGTCAGGGAAAGATAGTGAAAATGGGTACACGAGTCTATATGAAATTATTCCTTTTATAGAGGATGAAAAATCAGTAATCCACATGCTCACAACTCAGGAATGCATGTTTGTGTAATCCGTCATGCATGTAACATGTACGGAACATGGAATATCATGTTGAAGGAATCTATTCAAATTACATATCTCTAGGGTAGAATTCGCTCCAAGAGGGTTTTTCTGGGATCAAAGTGTGATTCTTGAAACTGGTGATAGGAGAAGCAACGAAGTCCAAGGAACTATTTCAAAGTGCATAAGTAACTTGTTTGGTGGTTGAAACATCTGTCATGCGCATGTTCACAGCTCAGAAATGCATGTTTGAGGAATCCGTGATGCATGAAACATGTTCGGAATACGGAATGCCATGGTTATGTAAACAATGTAAATTACATGTGTATTGGTGAGAATTCGCTCAAAGAGTGTTTTCTACTGCCAAATGTCCGATTTTAGAACCTGGTGATACAAAAAACTTATGAAGTCAGAGTAAATATTTCAAAGTGTAATATATGCCTTCTTAGGTGGATGAAAGTTCACTAATCCACATGCTCACAACTCAGAAACGCATGTTTCTCGAATCCGTCATGCATGTATCATGTATGGAATCTGGAATGCCATGTTGATGGAATTCATGTAAATTATATAACTATTAGATTGAATACACTCCTGAAGTATTCTTCTGTGAAAAATGAACGAATTCGAAACTTGTGTTAGCGAAAGCTTGTGAAAATGTGTACACGAGTCAATATGAAATTATTCCTTTTATAGAGGATAAAAAATCAGTAATCCACATGCTCACAACTCAGGAATGCATGTTTGTCGAATCTGTCATGCATGTAACATGTAAGGAACACGGAATATCATGTTGAAGGAATCTATTCAAATTACATATCTCTAGGGTAGAATTCGCTCCAAGAGGGTTTTTCTGGGATCAAAGTGTGATTCTTGAAACTGGTGATAGGAGAAGCAACGAAGTCAAAGGAACTATTTCAAAGTGCATAAGTAACTTGTTTTGTGGTTGAAACATCTGTCATGCGCATGTTCACAGCTCAGAAATGCATGTTTGAGGAATCCGTGATGCATGAAACATGTTCGGAATACGGAATGCCATGGTTATGTAAACAATGTAAATTACATGTGTATTGGTGAGAATTCGCTCAAAGAGTGTTTTCTACTGCCAAATGTCCGATTTTAGAACCTGGTGATACAAAAAACTTATGAAGTCAGAGTAAATATTTCAAAGTGTAATATATGCCTTCTTTGGTGGATGAAAGTTCACTAATCCACATGCTCACAACTCAGAAACGCATGTTTCTCGAATCCGTCATGCATGTATCATGTACGGAACCCGGAATGCCATGTTGATGGAATTCATGTAAATTATATATCTATTAGGTTGAATACACTCCAGAAGTATTCTTCTGTGAAAAATGAACGAATTCGAAACTTGTGTTAGGGAAAGATAGTGAAAATGTGTACACGAGTCTATATGAAATTATTCCTTTTATAGAGGATGAAAAATCAGTAATCCACATGCTCACAACTCAGGAATGCATGTTTGTCGAATCCGTCATGCATGTAACATGTACGGAACACGGAATATCATGTTGAAGGAATCTATTCAAATTACATATCTCTAGGGTAGAATTCGCTCCAAGAGGGTTTTTCTGGGATCAAAGTGTGATTCTTGAAACTGGTGATAGGAGAAGCAACGAAGTCCAAGGAACTATTTCAAAGTGCGTAAGTAACTTGTTTGGTGGTTGAAACAACTGTCATGCACATGTTCACAGCTCAGAAATGCATGTTTGAGGAATCCGTGATGCATGAAACATGTTCGGAATACGGAATGCCATGGTTATGTAAACAATGTAAATTACATGTGTATTGGTGAGAATTCGCTCAAAGAGTGTTTTCTACTGCCAAATGTCCGATTTTAGAACCTGGTGATACAAAAAACTTATGAAGTCAGAGTAAATATTTCAAAGTGTAATATATGCCTTCTTTGGTGGATGAAAGTTCACTAATCCACATGCTCACAACTCAGAAACGCATGTTTCTCGAATCCGTCATGCATGTATCATGTACGGAACCCGGAATGCCATGTTGATGGAATTCATGTAAATTATATATCTATTAGGTTGAATACACTCCAGAAGTATTCTTCTGTGAAAAATGAACGAATTCGAAACTTGTGTTAGGGAAAGCTTGTGAAAATGTGTACACGAGTCTATATGAAATTATTCCTTTTATAGAGGATGAAAAATCAGTAATCCACATGCTCACAACTCAGGAATGCATGTTTGTCGAATCCGTCATGCATGTAACATGTACGGAACACAGAATATCATGTTGAAGGAATCTATTCAAATTACATATCTCTAGGGTAGAATTCGCTCCAAGAGGGTTTTTCTGGGATCAAAGTGTGATTCTTGAAACTGGTGATAGGAGAAGCAACGAAGTCCAAGGAACTATTTCAAAGTGCGTAAGTAACTTGTTTGGTGGTTGAAACAACTGTCATGCGCATGTTCACAGCTCAGAAATGCATGTTTGAGGAATCCGTGATGCACGAATCATGTTCGGAATACGGAATGCCATGGTTATGTAAACAATGTAAATTACATGTGTATTGGTGAGAATTCGCTCAAAGAGTGTTTTCTACTGCCAAATATCCGATTTAAGAACCTGGTGATACAAAAAACTTATGAAGTCAGAGTAAATATTTCAAAGTGTAATATATGCCTTCTTTGGTGGATGAAAGTTCACTAATCCACATGCTCACAACTCAGAAACGCATGTTTCTCGAATCCGTCATGCATGTATCATGTACGGAACCCAGAATGCCATGTTGATGGAATTCATGTAAATTATATATCTATTAGGTTGAATACACTCCAGAAGTATTCTTCTGTGAAAAATGAACGAATTCGAAACTTGTGTTAGGGAAAGCTTGTGAAAATGTGTACACGAGTCTATATGAAATTATTCCTTTTATAGAGGATGAAAAATCAGTAATCCACATGCTCACAACTCAGGAATGCATGTTTGTCGAATCCGTCATGCATGTAACATGTACGGAACACGGAATATCATGTTGAAGGAATCTATTCAAATTACATATCTCTAGGGTAGAATTTGCTCCAAGAGGGTTTTTCTGGGATCAAAGTGTGATTCTTGAAACTGGTGATAGGAGAAGCAACGAAGTCCAAGGAACTATTTCAAAGTGCATAAGTAACTTGTTTGGTGGTTGAAACATCTGTCATGCGCATGTTCACAGCTCAGAAATGCATGTTTGAGGAATCCGTGATGCATGAAACATGTTCGGAATACGGAATGCCATGGTTATGTAAACAATGTAAATTACATGTGTATTGGTGAGAATTCACTCAAAGAGTGTTTTCTCCTGCCAAATGTCCGATTTTAGAACCTGGTGATACAAAAAACTTATGAAGTCAGAGTAAATATTTCAAAGTGTAATATATGCCTTCTTTGGTGGATGAAAGTTCACTAATCCACATGCTCACAACTCAGAAACGCATGTTTCTCGAATCCGTCATGCATGTATCATGTACGGAACCCGGAATGCCATGTTGATGGAATTCATGTAAATTATATATCTATTAGGTTTAATACACTCCAGAAGAATTCTTCTGTGAAAAATGAACGAATTCGATCTTGTGTTAGGGAAAGCTTGTGAAAATGTGTACACGAATCTATATGAAATTATTCCTTTTATAGAGGATGAAAAATCAGTAATCCACATGCTCACAACTCAGGAATGCATGTTTGTCGAATCCGTCATGCATGTAACATGTACGGAACACGGAATATCATGTTGAAGGAATCTATTCAAATTACATATCTCTAGGGTAGAATTCGCTCCAAGAGGGTTTTTCTGGGATCAAAGTGTGATTCTTGAAACTTGTGATAGGAGAAGCAACGAAGTCCAAGGGAGTATTTCAAAGTGCATAAGTAATTTGTTTGGTGGTTGAAACAACTGTCATGCGCAGGTTCACAGCTCAGAAATGCATGTTTGAGGAATCCGTGATGCACGAATCATGTTCGGAATACGGAATGCCATGGTTATGTAAACAATGTAAATTACATGTGTATTGGTGAGAATTCGCTCAAAGAGTGTTTTCTACTGCCAAATATCCGATTTAAGAACCTGGTGATACAAAAAACTTATGAAGTCAGAGTAAATATTTCAAAGTGTAATATATGCCTTCTTTGGTGGATGAAAGTTCACTAATCCACATGTTCACAACTCAGAAACGCATTTTTCTCGAATCCGTCATGCATGTATCATGTACGGAACCCGGAATGCCATGTTGATGGAATTCATGTAAATTATATATCTATTAGGTTGAATACACTCCAGAAGTATTCTTCTGTGAAAAATCAACGAACTCGAAACTTGTGTCAGGGAAAGATAGTGAAAATGTGTACACGAGTCTATATGAAATTATTCCTTTTATAGAGGATGAAAAATCAGTAATCCACATGCTCACAACTCAGGAATGCATGTTTGTGTAATCCGTCATGCATGTAACATGTACGGAACATGGAATATCATGTTGAAGGAATCTATTCAAATTACATATCTCTAGGGTAGAATTCGCTCCAAGAGGGTTTTTCTGGGATCAAAGTGTGATTCTTGAAACTGGTGATAGGAGAAGCAACGAAGTCCAAGGAACTATTTCAAAGTGCATAAGTAAGTTGTTTGGTGGTTGAAACATCTGTCATGCGCATGTTCACAGCTCAGAAATGCATGTTTGAGGAATCCGTGATGCATGAAACATGTTCGGAATACGGAATGCCATGGTTATGTAAACAATGTAAATTACATGTGTATTGGTGAGAATTCGATCAAAGAGTGTTTTCTACTGCCAAATGTCCGATTTTAGAACCTGGTGATACAAAAAACTTATGAAGTCAGAGTAAATATTTCAAAGTGTAATATATGCCTTCTTAGGTGGATGAAAGTTCACTAATCCACATGCTCACAACTCAGAAACGCATGTTTCTCGAATCCGTCATGCATGTATCATGTACGGAATCTGGAATGCCATGTTGATGGAATTCATGTAAATTATATAACTATTAGATTGAATACACTCCTGAAGTATTCTTCTGTGAAAAATGAACGAATTCGAAACTTGTGTTAGCGAAAGCTTGTGAAAATGTGTACACGAGTCTATATGAAATTATTCCTTTTATAGAGGATAAAAAATCAGTAATCCACATGCTCACAACTCAGGAATGCATGTTTGTCGAATCTGTCATGCATGTAACATGTAAGGAACACGGAATATCATGTTGAAGGAATCTATTCAAATTACATATCTCTAGGGTAGAATTCGCTCCAAGAGGGTTTTTCTGGGATCAAAGTGTGATTCTTGAAACTGGTGATAGGAGAAGCAACGAAGTCCAAGGAACTATTTCAAAGTGCGTAAGTAACTTGTTTGGTGGTTGAAACAACTGTCATGCACATGTTCACAGCTCAGAAATGCATGTTTGAGGAATCCGTGATGCATGAAACATGTTCGGAATACGGAATGCCATGGTTATGTAAACAATGTAAATTACATGTGTATTGGTGAGAATTCGCTCAAAGAGTGTTTTCTACTGCCAAATGTCCGATTTTAGAACCTGGTGATACAAAAAACTTATGAAGTCAGAGTAAATATTTCAAAGTGTAATATATGCCTTCTTTGGTGGATGAAAGTTCACTAATCCACATGCTCACAACTCAGAAACGCATGTTTCTCGAATCCGTCATGCATGTATCATGTACGGAACCCGGAATGCCATGTTGATGGAATTCATGTAAATTATATATCTATTAGGTTGAATACACTCCAGAAGTATTCTTCTGTGAAAAATGAACGAATTCGAAACTTGTGTTAGGGAAAGCTTGTGAAAATGTGTACACGAGTCTATATGAAATTATTCCTTTTATAGAGGATGAAAAATCAGTAATCCACATGCTCACAACTCAGGAATGCATGTTTGTCGAATCCGTCATGCATGTAACATGTACGGAACACGGAATATCATGTTGAAGGAAACTATTCAAATTACATATCTCTAGGGTAGAATTCGCTCCAAGAGGGTTTTTCTGGGATCAATGTGTGATTCATGAAACTGGTGATAGGAGAAGCAACGAAGTCCAAGGGACTATATCAAAGTGAATAAGTAACTTGTTTGGTTGTTGAAACATCTGTCATGCGCATATTCACAGCTCAGAAATGCATGTTTGAGGAATCCGTGATGCATGAAACATGTTGGGAATACGGAATGCCATGGTTATGTAAACAATGTAAATTACATGTGTATTGGTGAGAATTCACTCAAAGCGTGTTTTCTACTGCCAAATATCCGATTTTAGAACCTGGTGATACAAAAAACTTATGAAGTCAGAGTAAATATTTCAAAGTGTAATATATGCCTTCTTTGGTGGATGAAAGTTCACTAATCCACATGTTCACAACTCAGAAACGCATGTTTCTCGAATCCATCATGCATGTATCATGTACGGAACCCGGAATGCCATGTTGATGGAATTCATGTAAATTATATATCTATTAGGTTGAATACACTCCAGAAGAATTCTTCTGTGAAAAATGAACGAATTCGAAACTTGTGTTAGGGAAAGCTTGTGAAAATGTGTACACGAGTCTATATGAAATTATTCCTTTTATAGAGGATGAAAAATCAGTAATCCACATGCTCACAACTCAGGAATGCATGTTTGTCGAATCCGTCATGCATGTAACATGTACGGAACACGGAATATCATGTTGAAGGAATCTATTCAAATTACATATCTCTAGGGTAGAATTCGCTCCAAGAGGGTTTTTCTGGGATCAAAGTGTGATTCTTGAAACTGGTGATAGGAGAAGCAACGAAGTCCAAGGAACTATTTCAAAGTGCATAAGTAACTTGTTTGGTGGTTGAAACATCTGTCATGCGCATGTTCACAGCTCAGAAATGCATGTTTGAGGAATCCGTGATGCATGAAACATGTTCGGAATACGGAATGCCATGGTTATGTAAACAATGTAAATTACATGTGTATTGGTGAGAATTCGCTCAAAGAGTGTTTTCTACTGCCAAATGTCCGATTTTAGAACCTGGTGATACAAAAAACTTATGAAGTCAGAGTAAATATTTCAAAGTGTAATATATGCCTTCTTTGGTGGATGAAAGTTCACTAATCCACATGCTCACAACTCAGAAATGAATGTTTCTCGAATCCGTCATGCATGTATCATGTATGGAACCCGGAATGCCATGTTGATGGAATTCATGTAAATTATATAACTATTAGGTTGAATACACTCCAGAAGTATTCTTCTGTGAAAAATGAACGAATTCGAAACTTGTGTTAGGGAAAGCTTGTGAAAATGTGTACACGAGTCTATATGAAATTATTCCTTTTATAGAGGATGAAAAATCAGTAATCCACATGCTCACAACTCAGGAATGCATGTTTGTCGAATCCGTCATGCATGTAACATGTACGGAACACGGAATATCATGTTGAAGGAATCTATTCAAATTACATATCTCTAGGGTAGAATTCGCTCCAAGAGGGTTTTTCTGGGATCAAAGTGTGATTCTTGAAACTGGTGATAGGAGAAGCAACGAAGTCCAAGGAACTATTTCAAAGTGCGTAAGTAACTTGTTTGGTGGTTGAAACAACTGTCATGCACATTTTCACAGCTCAGAAATGCATGTTTGAGGAATCCGGGATGCATGAAACATGTTCGGAATACGGAATGCCATGGTTATGTAAACAATGTAAATTACATGTGTATTGGTGAGAATTCGCTCCAAGAGTGTTTTCTACTGCCAAATGTCCGATTTTAGAACCTGGTGATACAAAAAACTTATGAAGTCAGAGTAAATATTTCAAAGTGTAATATATGCCTTCTTTGGTGGATGGAAGTTCACTAATCCACATGCTCACAACTCAGAAACGCATGTTTCTCGAATCCGTCATGCATGTATCATGTACGGAACCCGGAATGCCATGTTGATGGAATTCATGTAAATTATATATCTATTAGGTTGAATACACTCCAGAAGTATTCTTCTGTGAAAAATGAACGAATTCGAAACTTGTGTTAGGGAAAGCTTGTGAAAATGTGTACACGAGTCTATATGAAATTATTCCTTTTATAGAGGATGAAAAATCAGTAATCCACATGATCACAACTCAGGAATGCATGTTTGTCGAATCCGTCATGCATGTAACATGTACGGAACACGGAATATCATGTTGAAGGAATCTATTCAAATTACATATCTCTAGGGTAGAATTCGCTCCAAGAGGGTTTTTCTGGGATCAAAGTGTGATTCTTGAAACTGGTGATAGGAGAAGCAACGAAGTCCAAGGAACTATTTCAAAGTGCATAAGTAACTTGTTTGGTGCTTGAAACATCTGTCATGCGCATGTTCACAGCTCAGAAATGCATGTTTGAGGAATCCGTGATGCATGAAACATGTTCGGAATACGGAATGCCATGGTTATGTAAACAATGTAAATTACATGTGTATTGGTGAGAATTCGCTCAAAGAGTGTTTTCTACTGCCAAATGTCCGATTTTAGAACCTGGTGGTACAAAAAACTTATGAAGTCAGAGTAAATATTTCAAAGTGTAATATATGCCTCCTTTGGTGGATGAAAGTTCACTAATCCACATGCTCACAACTCAGAAACGCATGTTTCTCGAATCCGTCATGCATGTATCATGTACGGAACCCGGAATGCCATGTTGATGGAATTCATGTAAATTATATATCTATTAGGTTGAATACACTCCAGAAGTATTCTTCTGTGAAAAATGAACGAATTCGAAACTTGTGTTAGGGAAAGCTTGTGAAAAAGTGTACACGAGTCTATATGAAATTATTCCTTTTATAGAGGATGAAAAATCAGTAATCCACATGCTCACAACTCAGGAATGCATGTTTGTCGAATCCGTCATGCATGTAACATGTACGGAACACGGAATATCATGTTGAAGGAATCTATTCAAATTACATATCTCTAGGGTAGAATTCGCTCCAAGAGGGTTTTTCTGGGATCAAAGTGTGATTCTTGAAACTGGTGATAGGAGAAGCAACGAAGTCCAAGGAACTATTTCAAAGTGCGTAAGTAACTTGTTTGGTGGTTGAAACAACTGTCATGCACATGTTCACAGCTCAGAAATGCATGTTTGAGGAATCCGTGATGCATGAAACATGTTCGGAATACGGAATGCCATGGTTATGTAAACAATGTAAATTACATGTGTATTGGTGAGAATTCGCTCAAAGAGTGTTTTCTACTGCCAAATGTCCGATTTTAGAACCTGGTGATACAAAAAACTTATGAAGTCAGAGTAAATATTTCAAAGTGTAATATATGCCTTCTTTGGTGGATGAAAGTTCACTAATCCACATGCTCACAACTCAGAAACGCATGTTTCTCGAATCCGTCATGCATGTATCATGTACGGAACCCGGAATGCCATGTTGATGGAATTCATGTAAATTATATATCTATTAGGTTGAATACACTCCAGAAGTATTCTTCTGTGAAAAATGAACGAATTCGAAACTTGTGTTAGGGAAAGCTTGTGAAAATGTGTACACGAGTCTATATGAAATTATTCCTTTTATAGAGGATGAAAAATCAGTAATCCACATGCTCACAACTCAGGAATGCATGTTTGTCAAATCCGTCATGCATGTAACATGTACGGAACACGGAATATCATGTTGAAGGAATCTATTCAAATTACATATCTCTAGGGTAGAATTCGCTCCAAGAGGGTTTTTCTGGGATCAAAGTGTGATTCTTGAAACTGGTGATAGGAGAAGCAACGAAGTCCAAGGAACTGTTTCAAAGTGCATAAGTAACTTGTTTGGTGGTTGAAACATCTCTCATGCGCATGTTCACAGCTCAGAAATGCATGTTTGAGGAATCCGTGATGCATGAAACATGTTGGGAATACGGAATGCCATGGTTATGTAAACAATGTAAATTACATGTGTATTGGTGAGAATTCACTCAAAGCGTGTTTTCTACTGCCAAATATCCGATTTTAGAACCTGGTGATACAAAAAACTTATGAAGTCAGAGTAAATATTTCAAAGTGTAATATATGCCTTCTTTGGTGGATGAAAGTTCACTAATCCACATGCTCACAACTCAGAAACGCATGTTTCTCGAATCCGTCATGCATGTATCATGTACGGAACCCGGAATGCCATGTTGATGGAATTCATGTAAATTATATATCTATTAGGTTGAATACACTCCAGAAGTATTCTTCTGTGAAAAATGAACGAATTCGAAACTTGTGTTAGGGAAAGCTTGTGAAAATGTGTACACGAGTCTATATGAAATTATTCCTTTTATAGAGGATGAAAAATCAGTAATCCACATGCTCACAACTCAGGAATGCATGTTTGTCGAATCCGTCATGCATGTAACATGTACGGAACACGGAATATCATGTTGAAGGAAACTATTCTAATTACATATCTCTAGGGTAGAATTCGCTCCAAGAGGGTTTTTCTGGGATCAAAGTGTGATTCATGAAACTTGTGATAGGAGAAGCAACGAAGTCCAAGGGACTATATCAAAGTGAATAAGTAACTTGTTTGGTTGTTGAAACATCTGTCATGCGCATATTCACAGCTCAGAAATGCATGTTTGAGGAATCCGTGATGCATGAAACATGTTGGGAATACGGAATGCCATGGTTATGTAAACAATGTAAATTACATGTGTATTGGTGAGAATTCACTCAAAGCGTGTTTTCTACTGCCAAATATCCGATTTTAGAACCTGGTGATACAAAAAACTTATGAAGTCAGAGTAAATATTTCAAAGTGTAATATATGCCTTCTTTGGTGGATGAAAGTTCACTAATCCACATGTTCACAACTCAGAAACGCATGTTTCTCGAATCCGTCATGCATGTATCATGTACGGAACCCGGAATGCCATGTTGATGGAATTCATGTAAATTATATATCTATTAGGTTGAATGCACTCCAGAAGAATTCTTCTGTGAAAAATGAACGAATTCGAAACTTGTGTTAGGGAAAGCTTGTGAAAATGTGTACACGAGTCTATATGAAATTATTCCTTTTATAGAGGATGAAAAATCAGTAATCCACATGCTCACAACTCAGGAATGCATGTTTGTCGAATCCGTCATGCATGTAACATGTACGGAACACGGAATATCATGTTGAAGGAATCTATTCAAATTACATATCTCTAGGGTAGAATTCGCTCCAAGAGGGTTTTTCTGGGATCAAAGTGTGATTCTTGAAACTGGTGATAGGAGAAGCAACGAAGTCCAAGGAACTATTTCAAAGTGCATAAGTAACTTGTTTGGTGGTTGAAACATCTGTCATGCGCATGTTCACAGCTCAGAAATGCATGTTTGAGGAATCCGTGATGCATGAAACATGTTCGGAATACGGAATGCCATGGTTATGTAAACAATGTAAATTACATGTGTATTGGTGAGAATTCGCTCAAAGAGTGTTTTCTACTGCCAAATGTCCGATTTTAGAACCTGGTGGTACAAAAAACTTATGAAGTCAGAGTAAATATTTCAAAGTGTAATATATGCCTCCTTTGGTGGATGAAAGTTCACTAATCCACATGCTCACAACTCAGAAACGCATGTTTCTCGAATCCGTCATGCATGTATCATGTACGGAACCCGGAATGCCATGTTGATGGAATTCATGTAAATTATATATCTATTAGGTTGAATACACTCCAGAAGTATTCTTCTGTGAAAAATGAACGAATTCGAAACTTGTGTTAGGGAAAGCTTGTGAAAAAGTGTACACGAGTCTATATGAAATTATTCCTTTTATAGAGGATGAAAAATCAGTAACCCACATGCTCACAACTCAGGAATGCATGTTTGTCAAATCCGTCATGCATGTAACATGTACGGAACACGGAATATCATGTTGAAGGAATCTATTCAAATTACATATCTCTAGGGTAGAATTCGCTCCAAGAGGGTTTTTCTGGGATCAAAGTGTGATTCTTGAAACTGGTGATAGGAGAAGCAACGAAGTCCAAGGAACTATTTCAAAGTGCATAAGTAACTTGTTTGGTGGTTGAAACAACTGTCATGCACATGTTCACAGCTCAGAAATGCATGTTTGAGGAATCCGTGATGCATGAAACATGTTCGGAATACGGAATGCCATGGTTATGTAAACAATGTAAATTACATGTGTATTGGTGAGAATTCGCTCAAAGAGTGTTTTCTACTGCCAAATGCCCGATTTTAGAACCTGGTGATACAAAAAACTTATGAAGTCAGAGTAAATATTTCAAAGTGTAATATATGCCTTCTTTGGTGGATGAAAGTTCACTAATCCACATGCTCACAACTCAGAAACGCATGTTTCTCGAATCCGTCATGCATGTATCATGTACGGAACCTGGAATGCCATGTTGATGGAATTCATGTAAATTATATATCTATTAGGTTGAATACACTCCAGAAGTATTCTTCTGTGAAAAATGAACGAATTCGAAACTTGTGTTAGGGAAAGCTTGTGAAAATGTGTACACGAGTCTATATGAAATTATTCCTTTTATAGAGGATGAAAATCAGTAATCCACATGCTCACAACTCAGGAATGCATGTTTGTCGAATCCGTCATGCATGTAACATGTACGGAACACGGAATATCATGTTGAAGGAATCTATTCAAATTACATATCTCTAGGGTAGAATTCGCTCCAAGAGGGTTTTTCTGGGATCAAAGTGTGATTCTTGAAACTGGTGATAGGAGAAGCAACGAAGTCCAAGGAACTATTTCAAAGTGCATAAGTAACTTGTTTGGTGGTTGAAACATCTGTCATGCGCATGTTCACAGCTCAGAAATGCATGTTTGAGGAATCCGTGATGCATGAAACATGTTCGGAATACGGAATGCCATGGTTATGTAAACAATGTAAATTACATGTGTATTGGTGAGAATTCGCTCAAAGAGTGTTTTCTACTGCCAAATGTCCGATTTTAGAACCTGGTGATACAAAAAACTTATGAAGTCAGAGTAAATATTTCAAAGTGTAATATATGCCTTCTTTGGTGGATGAAAGTTCACTAATCCACATGCTCACAACTCAGAAACACATGTTTCTCGAATCCGTCATGCATGTATCATGTACGGAACCCGGAATGCCATGTTGATGGAATTCATGTAAATTATATATCTATTAGGTTGAATACACTCCAGAAGTATTCTTCTGTGAAAAATGAACGAATTCGAAACTTGTGTTAGGGAAAGATAGTGAAAATGTTTACACGAGTCTATATGAAATTATTCCTTTTATAGAGGGTGAAAAATCAGTAATCCACATGCTCACAACTCAGGAATGCATGTTTGTCGAATCCGTCATGCATGTAACATGTACGGAACACGGAATATCATGTTGAAGGAATCTATTCAAATTACATGTCTCTAGGGTAGAATTCGCTCCAAGAGGGTTTTTCTGGGATCAAAGTGTGATTCTTGAAACTGGTGATAGGAGAAGCAACGAAGTCCAAGGAACTATTTCAAAGTGCGTAAGTAACTTGTTTGGTGGTTGAGACAACTGTCATGCGCATGTTCACAGCTCAGAAATGCATGTTTCAGGAATCCGTGATGCATGAAACATGTTCGGAATACGGAATGCCATGGTTATGTAAACAATGTAAATTACATGTGTATTGGTGAGAATTCGCTCAAAGAGTGTTTTCTACTGCCAAATGTCCGATTTTAGAACCTGGTGATACAAAAAACTTATGAAGTCAGAGTAAATATTTCAAAGTGTAATATTTGCCTTCTTTGGTGGATGAAAGTTCACTAATCCACATGCTCACAACTCAGAAACGCATGTTTCTCGAATCCGTCATGCATGTATCATGTATGGAACCCGGAATGCCATGTTGATGGAATTCATGTAAATTATATATCTATTAGGTTGAATACACTCCAGAAGTATTCTTCTGTGAAAAATGAACGAATTCGAAACTTGTGTTAGGGAAAGCTTGTGAAAATGTGTACACGAGTCTATATGAAATTATTCCTTTTATAGAGGATGAAAAATCAGTAATCCACATGCTCACAACTCAGGAATGCATGTTTGTCGAATCCGTCATGCATGTAACATGTACGGAACACGGAATATCATGTTGAAGGAATCTATTCAAATTACATATCTCTAGGGTAGAATTCGCTCCAAGAGGGTTTTTCTGGGATCAAAGTGTGATTCTTGAAACTGGTGATAGGAGAAGCAACGAAGTCCAAGGAACTATTTCAAAGTGCGTAAGTAACTTGTTTGGTGGTTGAAACAACTGTCATGCACATGTTCACAGCTCAGAAATGCATGTTTGAGGAATCCGTGATGCATGAAACATGTTCGGAATACGGAATGCCATGGTTATGTAAACAATGTAAATTACATGTGTATTGGTGAGAATTCGCTCAAAGAGTGTTTTCTACTGCCAAATGTCCGATTTTAGAACCTGGTGATACAAAAAATTTATGAAGTCAGAGTAAATATTTCAAAGTGTAATATATGCCTTCTTTGGTGGATGAAAGTTCACTAATCCACATGCTCACAACTCAGAAACGCATGTTTCTCGAATCCGTCATGCATGTATCATGTACGGAACCCGGAATGCCATGTTGATGGAATTCATGTAAATTATATATCTATTAGGTTGAATACACTCCAGAAGAATTCTTCTGTGAAAAATGAACGAATTCGAAACTTGTGTTAGGGAAAGCTTGTGAAAATGTGTACACGAGTCTATATGAAATTATTCCTTTTATAGAGGATGAAAAATCAGTAATCCACATGCTCACAACTCAGGAATGCATGTTTGTCGAATCCGTCATGCATGTAACATGTACGGAACACGGAATATCATGTTGAAGGAATCTATTCAAATTACATATCTCTAGGGTAGAATTCGCTCCAAGAGGGTTTTTCTGGGATCAAAGTGTGATTCTTGAAACTGGTGATAGGAGAAGCAACGAAGTCCAAGGAACTATTTCAAAGTGCGTAAGTAACTTGTTTGGTGGTTGAAACAACTGTCATGCACATGTTCACAGCTCAGAAATGCATGTTTGAGGAATCCGTGATGCATGAAACATGTTCGGAATACGGAATGCCATGGTTATGTAAACAATGTAAATTACATGTGTATTGGTGAGAATTCGCTCAAAGAGTGTTTTCTACTGCCAAATGTCCGATTTTAGAACCTGGTGATACAAAAAATTTATGAAGTCAGAGTAAATATTTCAAAGTGTAATATATGCCTCCTTTGGTGGATGAAAGTTCACTAATCCACATGCTCACAACTCAGAAACGCATGTTTCTCGAATCCGTCATGCATGTATCATGTACGGAACCCGGAATGCCATGTTGATGGAATTCATGTAAATTATATATCTATTAGGTTGAATACACTCCAGAAGAATTCTTCTGTGAAAAATGAACGAATTCGAAACTTGTGTTAGGGAAAGCTTGTGAAAATGTGTACACGAGTCTATATGAAATTATTCCTTTTATAGAGGATGAAAAATCAGTAATCCACATGCTCACAACTCAGGAATGCATGTTTGTCGAATCCGTCATGCATGTAACATGTACGGAACACGGAATATCATGTTGAAGGAATCTATTCAAATTACATATCTCTAGGGTAGAATTCGCTCCAAGAGGGTTTTTCTGGGATCAAAGTGTGATTCTTGAAACTGGTGATAGGAGAAGCAACGAAGTCCAAGGAACTATTTCAAAGTCCATAAGTAACTTGTTTGGTGGTTGAAACATCTGTCATGCACATGTTCACAGCTCAGAAATGCATGTTTGAGGAATCCGTGATGCATGAAACATGTTCGGAATACGGAATGCCATGGTTATGTAAACAATGTAAATTACATGTGTATTGGTGAGAATTCGCTCAAAGAGTGTTTTCTACTGCCAAATGTCCGATTTTAGAACCTGGTGATACAAAAAACTTATGAAGTCAGAGTAAATATTTCAAAGTGTAATATATGCCTTCTTTGGTGGATGAAAGTTCACTAATCAACATGCTCACAACTCAGAAACGAATGTTTCTCGAATTCGTCATGCATGTATCATGTATGGAACCCGGAATGCCATGTTGATGGAATTCATGTAAATTATATATCTATTAGGTTGAATACACTCCAGAAGTATTCTTCTGTGAAAAATGAACGAATTCGAAACTTGTGTTAGGGAAAGCTTGTGAAAATGTGTACACGAGTCTATATGAAATTATTCCTTTTATAGAGGATGAAAAATCAGTAATCCACATGCTCACAACTCAGGAATGCATGTTTGTCGAATCCGTCATGCATGTAACATGTACGGAACACGGAATATAATGTTGAAGGAATCTATTCAAATTACATATCTCTAGGGTAGAATTCGCTCCAAGAGGGTTTTTCTGGGATCAAAGTGTGATTCTTGAAACTGGTGATAGGAGAAGCAACGAAGTCCAAGGAACTATTTCAACGTGCGTAAGTAAATAGTTTGGTGGTTGAAACAACTGTCATGCACATGTTCACAGCTCAGAAATGCATGTTTGAGGAATCCGTGATGCATGAAACATGTTCGGAATACGGAATGCCATGGTTATGTAAACAATGTAAATTACATGTGTATTGGTGAGAATTCGCTCAAAGAGTGTTTTCTACTGCCAAATGTCCGATTTTAGAACCTAGTGATACAAAAAACTTATGAAGTCAGAGTAAATATTTCAAAGTGTAATATATGCCTTCTTTGGTGGATGAAAGTTCACTAATCCACATGCTCACAACTCAGAAACGCATGTTTCTCGAATCCGTCATGCATGTATCATGTACGGAACCCGGAATGCCATGTTGATGGAATTCATGTAAATTATATATCTATTAGGTTGAATACACTCCAGAAGTATTCTTCTGTGAAAAATGAACGAATTCGAAACTTGTGTTAGGGAAAGCTTGTGAAAATGTGTACACGAGTCTATATGAAATTATTCCTTTTATAGAGGATGAAAAATCAGTAATCCACATGCTCACAACTCAGGAATGCATGTTTGTCGAATCCGTCATGCATGTAACATGTACGGAACACGGAATATCATGTTGAAGGAATCTATTCAAATTACATATCTCTAGGGTAGAATTCGCTCCAAGAGGGTTTTTCTGGGATCAAAGTGTGATTCTTGAAACTGGTGATAGGAGAAGCAACGAAGTCCAAGGAACTATTTCAAAGTGCAAAAGTAACTTGTTTGGTGGTTGAAACATCTGTCATGCGCATGTTCACAGCTCAGAAATGCATGTTTGAGGAATCCGTGATGCATGAAACATGTTCGGAATACGGAATGCCATGGTTATGTAAACAATGTAAATTACATGTGTATTGGTGAGAATTCGCTCAAAGAGTGTTTTCTACTGCCAAATGTCCGATTTTAGAACCTGGTGATACAAAAAACTTATGAAGTCAGAGTAAATATTTCAAAGTGTAATATAAGCCTTCTTTGGTGGATGAAAGTTCACTAATCCACAGGCTCACAACTCAGAAACGCATGTTTCTCGAATCCGTCATGCATGTATCATGTATGGAACCCGGAATGCCATGTTGATGGAATTCATGTAAATTATATATCTATTAGGTTGAATACACTCCAGAAGTATTCTTCTGTGAAAAATGAACGAATTCGAAACTTGTGTTAGGGAAAGCTTGTGAAAATGTGTACACGAGTCTATATGAAATTATTCCTTTTATAGAGGATGAAAAATCAGTAATCCACATGCTCACAACTCAGGAATGCATGTTTGTCGAATCCGTCATGCATGTAACATGTACGGAACACGGAATATCATGTTGAAGGAATCTATTCAAATTACATATCTCTAGGGTAGAATTCGCTCCAAGAGGGTTTTTCTGGGATCAAAGTGTGATTCTTGAAACTGGTGATAGGAGAAGCAACGAAGTCCAAGGAACTATTTCAAAGTGCATAAGTAACTTGTTTGGTGGTTGAAACATCTGTCATGCGCATGTTCACAGCTCAGAAATGCATGTTTGAGGAATCCGTGATGCATGAAACATGTTCGGAATACGGAATGCCATGGTTATGTAAACAATGTAAATTACATGTGTATTGGTGAGAATTCGCTCAAAGAGTGTTTTCTACTGCCAAATGTCCGATTTTAGAACCTGGTGATACAAAAAACTTATGAAGTCAGAGTAAATATTTCAAAGTGTAATATATGCCTTCTTTGGTGGATGAAAGTTCACTAATCCACATGCTCACAACTCAGAAATGAATGTTTCTCGAATCCGTCATGCATGTATCATGTATGGAACCCGGAATGCCATGTTGATGGAATTCATGTAAATTATATAACTATTAGGTTGAATACACTCCAGAAGTATTCTTCTGTGAAAAATGAACGAATTCGAAACTTGTGTTAGGGAAAGCTTGTGAAAATGTGTACACGAGTCTATATGAAATTATTCCTTTTATAGAGGATGAAAAATCAGTAATCCACATGCTCACAACTCAGGAATGCATGTTTGTCGAATCCGTCATGCATGTAACATGTACGGAACACGGAATATCATGTTGAAGGAATCTATTCAAATTACATATCTCTAGGGTAGAATTCGCTCCAAGAGGGTTTTTCTGGGATCAAAGTGTGATTCTTGAAACTGGTGATAGGAGAAGCAACGAAGTCCAAGGAACTATTTCAAAGTGCGTAAGTAACTTGTTTGGTGGTTGAAACAACTGTCATGCACATTTTCACAGCTCAGAAATGCATGTTTGAGGAATCCGGGATGCATGAAACATGTTCGGAATACGGAATGCCATGGTTATGTAAACAATGTAAATTACATGTGTATTGGTGAGAATTCGCTCCAAGAGTGTTTTCTACTGCCAAATGTCCGATTTTAGAACCTGGTGATACAAAAAACTTATGAAGTCAGAGTAAATATTTCAAAGTGTAATATATGCCTTCTTTGGTGGATGGAAGTTCACTAATCCACATGCTCACAACTCAGAAACGCATGTTTCTCGAATCCGTCATGCATGTATCATGTACGGAACCCGGAATGCCATGTTGATGGAATTCATGTAAATTATATATCTATTAGGTTGAATACACTCCAGAAGTATTCTTCTGTGAAAAATGAACGAATTCGAAACTTGTGTTAGGGAAAGCTTGTGAAAATGTGTACACGAGTCTATATGAAATTATTCCTTTTATAGAGGATGAAAAATCAGTAATCCACATGATCACAACTCAGGAATGCATGTTTGTCGAATCCGTCATGCATGTAACATGTACGGAACACGGAATATCATGTTGAAGGAATCTATTCAAATTACATATCTCTAGGGTAGAATTCGCTCCAAGAGGGTTTTTCTGGGATCAAAGTGTGATTCTTGAAACTGGTGATAGGAGAAGCAACGAAGTCCAAGGAACTATTTCAAAGTGCATAAGTAACTTGTTTGGTGCTTGAAACATCTGTCATGCGCATGTTCACAGCTCAGAAATGCATGTTTGAGGAATCCGTGATGCATGAAACATGTTCGGAATACGGAATGCCATGGTTATGTAAACAATGTAAATTACATGTGTATTGGTGAGAATTCGCTCAAAGAGTGTTTTCTACTGCCAAATGTCCGATTTTAGAACCTGGTGGTACAAAAAACTTATGAAGTCAGAGTAAATATTTCAAAGTGTAATATATGCCTCCTTTGGTGGATGAAAGTTCACTAATCCACATGCTCACAACTCAGAAACGCATGTTTCTCGAATCCGTCATGCATGTATCATGTACGGAACCCGGAATGCCATGTTGATGGAATTCATGTAAATTATATATCTATTAGGTTGAATACACTCCAGAAGTATTCTTCTGTGAAAAATGAACGAATTCGAAACTTGTGTTAGGGAAAGCTTGTGAAAAAGTGTACACGAGTCTATATGAAATTATTCCTTTTATAGAGGATGAAAAATCAGTAATCCACATGCTCACAACTCAGGAATGCATGTTTGTCGAATCCGTCATGCATGTAACATGTACGGAACACGGAATATCATGTTGAAGGAATCTATTCAAATTACATATCTCTAGGGTAGAATTCGCTCCAAGAGGGTTTTTCTGGGATCAAAGTGTGATTCTTGAAACTGGTGATAGGAGAAGCAACGAAGTCCAAGGAACTATTTCAAAGTGCGTAAGTAACTTGTTTGGTGGTTGAAACAACTGTCATGCACATGTTCACAGCTCAGAAATGCATGTTTGAGGAATCCGTGATGCATGAAACATGTTCGGAATACGGAATGCCATGGTTATGTAAACAATGTAAATTACATGTGTATTGGTGAGAATTCGCTCAAAGAGTGTTTTCTACTGCCAAATGTCCGATTTTAGAACCTGGTGATACAAAAAACTTATGAAGTCAGAGTAAATATTTCAAAGTGTAATATATGCCTTCTTTGGTGGATGAAAGTTCACTAATCCACATGCTCACAACTCAGAAACGCATGTTTCTCGAATCCGTCATGCATGTATCATGTACGGAACCCGGAATGCCATGTTGATGGAATTCATGTAAATTATATATCTATTAGGTTGAATACACTCCAGAAGTATTCTTCTGTGAAAAATGAACGAATTCGAAACTTGTGTTAGGGAAAGCTTGTGAAAATGTGTACACGAGTCTATATGAAATTATTCCTTTTATAGAGGATGAAAAATCAGTAATCCACATGCTCACAACTCAGGAATGCATGTTTGTCAAATCCGTCATGCATGTAACATGTACGGAACACGGAATATCATGTTGAAGGAATCTATTCAAATTACATATCTCTAGGGTAGAATTCGCTCCAAGAGGGTTTTTCTGGGATCAAAGTGTGATTCTTGAAACTGGTGATAGGAGAAGCAACGAAGTCCAAGGAACTGTTTCAAAGTGCATAAGTAACTTGTTTGGTGGTTGAAACATCTCTCATGCGCATGTTCACAGCTCAGAAATGCATGTTTGAGGAATCCGTGATGCATGAAACATGTTGGGAATACGGAATGCCATGGTTATGTAAACAATGTAAATTACATGTGTATTGGTGAGAATTCACTCAAAGCGTGTTTTCTACTGCCAAATATCCGATTTTAGAACCTGGTGATACAAAAAACTTATGAAGTCAGAGTAAATATTTCAAAGTGTAATATATGCCTTCTTTGGTGGATGAAAGTTCACTAATCCACATGCTCACAACTCAGAAACGCATGTTTCTCGAATCCGTCATGCATGTATCATGTACGGAACCCGGAATGCCATGTTGATGGAATTCATGTAAATTATATATCTATTAGGTTGAATACACTCCAGAAGTATTCTTCTGTGAAAAATGAACGAATTCGAAACTTGTGTTAGGGAAAGCTTGTGAAAATGTGTACACGAGTCTATATGAAATTATTCCTTTTATAGAGGATGAAAAATCAGTAATCCACATGCTCACAACTCAGGAATGCATGTTTGTCGAATCCGTCATGCATGTAACATGTACGGAACACGGAATATCATGTTGAAGGAAACTATTCTAATTACATATCTCTAGGGTAGAATTCGCTCCAAGAGGGTTTTTCTGGGATCAAAGTGTGATTCATGAAACTTGTGATAGGAGAAGCAACGAAGTCCAAGGGACTATATCAAAGTGAATAAGTAACTTGTTTGGTTGTTGAAACATCTGTCATGCGCATATTCACAGCTCAGAAATGCATGTTTGAGGAATCCGTGATGCATGAAACATGTTGGGAATACGGAATGCCATGGTTATGTAAACAATGTAAATTACATGTGTATTGGTGAGAATTCACTCAAAGCGTGTTTTCTACTGCCAAATATCCGATTTTAGAACCTGGTGATACAAAAAACTTATGAAGTCAGAGTAAATATTTCAAAGTGTAATATATGCCTTCTTTGGTGGATGAAAGTTCACTAATCCACATGTTCACAACTCAGAAACGCATGTTTCTCGAATCCGTCATGCATGTATCATGTACGGAACCCGGAATGCCATGTTGATGGAATTCATGTAAATTATATATCTATTAGGTTGAATGCACTCCAGAAGAATTCTTCTGTGAAAAATGAACGAATTCGAAACTTGTGTTAGGGAAAGCTTGTGAAAATGTGTACACGAGTCTATATGAAATTATTCCTTTTATAGAGGATGAAAAATCAGTAATCCACATGCTCACAACTCAGGAATGCATGTTTGTCGAATCCGTCATGCATGTAACATGTACGGAACACGGAATATCATGTTGAAGGAATCTATTCAAATTACATATCTCTAGGGTAGAATTCGCTCCAAGAGGGTTTTTCTGGGATCAAAGTGTGATTCTTGAAACTGGTGATAGGAGAAGCAACGAAGTCCAAGGAACTATTTCAAAGTGCATAAGTAACTTGTTTGGTGGTTGAAACATCTGTCATGCGCATGTTCACAGCTCAGAAATGCATGTTTGAGGAATCCGTGATGCATGAAACATGTTCGGAATACGGAATGCCATGGTTATGTAAACAATGTAAATTACATGTGTATTGGTGAGAATTCGCTCAAAGAGTGTTTTCTACTGCCAAATGTCCGATTTTAGAACCTGGTGATACAAAAAACTTATGAAGTCAGAGTAAATATTTCAAAGTGTAATATATGCCTTCTTTGGTGGATGAAAGTTCACTAATCCACATGCTCACAACTCAGAAACGAATGTTTCTCGAATCCGTCATGCATGTATCATGTATGGAACCCGGAATGCCATGTTGATGGAATTCATGTAAATTATATAACTATTAGGTTGAATACACTCCAGAAGTATTCTTCTGTGAAAAATGAACGAATTCGAAACTTGTGTTAGGGAAAGCTTGTGAAAATGTGTACACGAGTCTATATGAAATTATTCCTTTTATAGAGGATGAAAAATCAGTAATCCACATGCTCACAACTCAGGAATGCATGTTTGTCGAATCCGTCATGCATGTAACATGTACGGAACACGGAATATCATGTTGAAGGAATCTATTCAAATTACATATCTCTAGGGTAGAATTCGCTCCAAGAGGGTTTTTCTGGGATCAAAGTGTGATTCTTGAAACTGGTGATAGGAGAAGCAACGAAGTCCAAGGAACTATTTCAAAGTGCGTAAGTAACTTGTTTGGTGGTTGAAACAACTGTCATGCACATTTTCACAGCTCAGAAATGCATGTTTGAGGAATCCGTTATGCATGAAACATGTTCGGAATACGGAATGCCATGGTTATGTAAACAATGTAAATTACATGTGTATTGGTGAGAATTCGCTCCAAGAGTGTTTTCTACTGCCAAATGTCCGATTTTAGAACCTGGTGATACAAAAAACTTATGAAGTCAGAGTAAATATTTCAAAGTGTAATATATGCCTTCTTTGGTGGATGGAAGTTCACTAATCCACATGCTCACAACTCAGAAACGCATGTTTCTCGAATCCGTCATGCATGTATCATGTACGGAACCCGGAATGCCATGTTGATGGAATTCATGTAAATTATATATCTATTAGGTTGAATACACTCCAGAAGTATTCTTCTGTGAAAAATGAACGAATTCGAAACTTGTGTTAGGGAAAGCTTGTGAAAATGTGTACACGAGTCTATATGAAATTATTCCTTTTATAGAGGATGAAAAATCAGTAATCCACATGCTCACAACTCAGGAATGCATGTTTGTCGAATCCGTCATGCATGTAACATGTACGGAACACGGAATATCATGTTGAAGGAATCTATTCAAATTACATATCTCTAGGGTAGAATTCGCTCCAAGAGGGTTTTTCTGGGATCAAAGTGTGATTCTTGAAACTGGTGATAGGAGAAGCAACGAAGTCCAAGGAACTATTTCAAAGTGCATAAGTAACTTGTTTGGTGCTTGAAACATCTGTCATGCGCATGTTCACAGCTCAGAAATGCATGTTTGAGGAATCCGTGATGCATGAAACATGTTCGGAATACGGAATGCCATGGTTATGTAAACAATGTAAATTACATGTGTATTGGTGAGAATTCGCTCAAAGAGTGTTTTCTACTGCCAAATGTCCGATTTTAGAACCTGGTGGTACAAAAAACTTATGAAGTCAGAGTAAATATTTCAAAGTGTAATATATGCCTCCTTTGGTGGATGAAAGTTCACTAATCCACATGCTCACAACTCAGAAACGCATGTTTCTCGAATCCGTCATGCATGTATCATGTACGGAACCCGGAATGCCATGTTGATGGAATTCATGTAAATTATATATCTATTAGGTTGAATACACTCCAGAAGTATTCTTCTGTGAAAAATGAACGAATTCGAAACTTGTGTTAGGGAAAGCTTGTGAAAAAGTGTACACGAGTCTATATGAAATTATTCCTTTTATAGAGGATGAAAAATCAGTAACCCACATGCTCACAACTCAGGAATGCATGTTTGTCAAATCCGTCATGCATGTAACATGTACGGAACACGGAATATCATGTTGAAGGAATCTATTCAAATTACATATCTCTAGGGTAGAATTCGCTCCAAGAGGGTTTTTCTGGGATCAAAGTGTGATTCTTGAAACTGGTGATAGGAGAAGCAACGAAGTCCAAGGAACTATTTCAAAGTGCATAAGTAACTTGTTTGGTGGTTGAAACAACTGTCATGCACATGTTCACAGCTCAGAAATGCATGTTTGAGGAATCCGTGATGCATGAAACATGTTCGGAATACGGAATGCCATGGTTATGTAAACAATGTAAATTACATGTGTATTGGTGAGAATTCGCTCAAAGAGTGTTTTCTACTGCCAAATGCCCGATTTTAGAACCTGGTGATACAAAAAACTTATGAAGTCAGAGTAAATATTTCAAAGTGTAATATATGCCTTCTTTGGTGGATGAAAGTTCACTAATCCACATGCTCACAACTCAGAAACGCATGTTTCTCGAATCCGTCATGCATGTATCATGTACGGAACCTGGAATGCCATGTTGATGGAATTCATGTAAATTATATATCTATTAGGTTGAATACACTCCAGAAGTATTCTTCTGTGAAAAATGAACGAATTCGAAACTTGTGTTAGGGAAAGCTTGTGAAAATGTGTACACGAGTCTATATGAAATTATTCCTTTTATAGAGGATGAAAATCAGTAATCCACATGCTCACAACTCAGGAATGCATGTTTGTCGAATCCGTCATGCATGTAACATGTACGGAACACGGAATATCATGTTGAAGGAATCTATTCAAATTACATATCTCTAGGGTAGAATTCGCTCCAAGAGGGTTTTTCTGGGATCAAAGTGTGATTCTTGAAACTGGTGATAGGAGAAGCAACGAAGTCCAAGGAACTATTTCAAAGTGCATAAGTAACTTGTTTGGTGGTTGAAACATCTGTCATGCGCATGTTCACAGCTCAGAAATGCATGTTTGAGGAATCCGTGATGCATGAAACATGTTCGGAATACGGAATGCCATGGTTATGTAAACAATGTAAATTACATGTGTATTGGTGAGAATTCGCTCAAAGAGTGTTTTCTACTGCCAAATGTCCGATTTTAGAACCTGGTGATACAAAAAACTTATGAAGTCAGAGTAAATATTTCAAAGTGTAATATATGCCTTCTTTGGTGGATGAAAGTTCACTAATCCACATGCTCACAACTCAGAAACACATGTTTCTCGAATCCGTCATGCATGTATCATGTACGGAACCCGGAATGCCATGTTGATGGAATTCATGTAAATTATATATCTATTAGGTTGAATACACTCCAGAAGTATTCTTCTGTGAAAAATGAACGAATTCGAAACTTGTGTTAGGGAAAGATAGTGAAAATGTTTACACGAGTCTATATGAAATTATTCCTTTTATAGAGGGTGAAAAATCAGTAATCCACATGCTCACAACTCAGGAATGCATGTTTGTCGAATCCGTCATGCATGTAACATGTACGGAACACGGAATATCATGTTGAAGGAATCTATTCAAATTACATGTCTCTAGGGTAGAATTCGCTCCAAGAGGGTTTTTCTGGGATCAAAGTGTGATTCTTGAAACTGGTGATAGGAGAAGCAACGAAGTCCAAGGAACTATTTCAAAGTGCGTAAGTAACTTGTTTGGTGGTTGAGACAACTGTCATGCGCATGTTCACAGCTCAGAAATGCATGTTTCAGGAATCCGTGATGCATGAAACATGTTCGGAATACGGAATGCCATGGTTATGTAAACAATGTAAATTACATGTGTATTGGTGAGAATTCGCTCAAAGAGTGTTTTCTACTGCCAAATGTCCGATTTTAGAACCTGGTGATACAAAAAACTTATGAAGTCAGAGTAAATATTTCAAAGTGTAATATTTGCCTTCTTTGGTGGATGAAAGTTCACTAATCCACATGCTCACAACTCAGAAACGCATGTTTCTCGAATCCGTCATGCATGTATCATGTATGGAACCCGGAATGCCATGTTGATGGAATTCATGTAAATTATATATCTATTAGGTTGAATACACTCCAGAAGTATTCTTCTGTGAAAAATGAACGAATTCGAAACTTGTGTTAGGGAAAGCTTGTGAAAATGTGTACACGAGTCTATATGAAATTATTCCTTTTATAGAGGATGAAAAATCAGTAATCCACATGCTCACAACTCAGGAATGCATGTTTGTCGAATCCGTCATGCATGTAACATGTACGGAACACGGAATATCATGTTGAAGGAATCTATTCAAATTACATATCTCTAGGGTAGAATTCGCTCCAAGAGGGTTTTTCTGGGATCAAAGTGTGATTCTTGAAACTGGTGATAGGAGAAGCAACGAAGTCCAAGGAACTATTTCAAAGTGCGTAAGTAACTTGTTTGGTGGTTGAAACAACTGTCATGCACATTTTCACAGCTCAGAAATGCATGTTTGAGGAATCCGGGATGCATGAAACATGTTCGGAATACGGAATGCCATGGTTATGTAAACAATGTAAATTACATGTGTATTGGTGAGAATTCGCTCCAAGAGTGTTTTCTACTGCCAAATGTCCGATTTTAGAACCTGGTGATACAAAAAACTTATGAAGTCAGAGTAAATATTTCAAAGTGTAATATATGCCTTCTTTGGTGGATGGAAGTTCACTAATCCACATGCTCACAACTCAGAAACGCATGTTTCTCGAATCCGTCATGCATGTATCATGTACGGAACCCGGAATGCCATGTTGATGGAATTCATGTAAATTATATATCTATTAGGTTGAATACACTCCAGAAGTATTCTTCTGTGAAAAATGAACGAATTCGAAACTTGTGTTAGGGAAAGCTTGTGAAAATGTGTACACGAGTCTATATGAAATTATTCCTTTTATAGAGGATGAAAAATCAGTAATCCACATGATCACAACTCAGGAATGCATGTTTGTCGAATCCGTCATGCATGTAACATGTACGGAACACGGAATATCATGTTGAAGGAATCTATTCAAATTACATATCTCTAGGGTAGAATTCGCTCCAAGAGGGTTTTTCTGGGATCAAAGTGTGATTCTTGAAACTGGTGATAGGAGAAGCAACGAAGTCCAAGGAACTATTTCAAAGTGCATAAGTAACTTGTTTGGTGCTTGAAACATCTGTCATGCGCATGTTCACAGCTCAGAAATGCATGTTTGAGGAATCCGTGATGCATGAAACATGTTCGGAATACGGAATGCCATGGTTATGTAAACAATGTAAATTACATGTGTATTGGTGAGAATTCGCTCAAAGAGTGTTTTCTACTGCCAAATGTCCGATTTTAGAACCTGGTGGTACAAAAAACTTATGAAGTCAGAGTAAATATTTCAAAGTGTAATATATGCCTCCTTTGGTGGATGAAAGTTCACTAATCCACATGCTCACAACTCAGAAACGCATGTTTCTCGAATCCGTCATGCATGTATCATGTACGGAACCCGGAATGCCATGTTGATGGAATTCATGTAAATTATATATCTATTAGGTTGAATACACTCCAGAAGTATTCTTCTGTGAAAAATGAACGAATTCGAAACTTGTGTTAGGGAAAGCTTGTGAAAAAGTGTACACGAGTCTATATGAAATTATTCCTTTTATAGAGGATGAAAAATCAGTAATCCACATGCTCACAACTCAGGAATGCATGTTTGTCGAATCCGTCATGCATGTAACATGTACGGAACACGGAATATCATGTTGAAGGAATCTATTCAAATTACATATCTCTAGGGTAGAATTCGCTCCAAGAGGGTTTTTCTGGGATCAAAGTGTGATTCTTGAAACTGGTGATAGGAGAAGCAACGAAGTCCAAGGAACTATTTCAAAGTGCGTAAGTAACTTGTTTGGTGGTTGAAACAACTGTCATGCACATGTTCACAGCTCAGAAATGCATGTTTGAGGAATCCGTGATGCATGAAACATGTTCGGAATACGGAATGCCATGGTTATGTAAACAATGTAAATTACATGTGTATTGGTGAGAATTCGCTCAAAGAGTGTTTTCTACTGCCAAATGTCCGATTTTAGAACCTGGTGATACAAAAAACTTATGAAGTCAGAGTAAATATTTCAAAGTGTAATATATGCCTTCTTTGGTGGATGAAAGTTCACTAATCCACATGCTCACAACTCAGAAACGCATGTTTCTCGAATCCGTCATGCATGTATCATGTACGGAACCCGGAATGCCATGTTGATGGAATTCATGTAAATTATATATCTATTAGGTTGAATACACTCCAGAAGTATTCTTCTGTGAAAAATGAACGAATTCGAAACTTGTGTTAGGGAAAGCTTGTGAAAATGTGTACACGAGTCTATATGAAATTATTCCTTTTATAGAGGATGAAAAATCAGTAATCCACATGCTCACAACTCAGGAATGCATGTTTGTCAAATCCGTCATGCATGTAACATGTACGGAACACGGAATATCATGTTGAAGGAATCTATTCAAATTACATATCTCTAGGGTAGAATTCGCTCCAAGAGGGTTTTTCTGGGATCAAAGTGTGATTCTTGAAACTGGTGATAGGAGAAGCAACGAAGTCCAAGGAACTGTTTCAAAGTGCATAAGTAACTTGTTTGGTGGTTGAAACATCTCTCATGCGCATGTTCACAGCTCAGAAATGCATGTTTGAGGAATCCGTGATGCATGAAACATGTTGGGAATACGGAATGCCATGGTTATGTAAACAATGTAAATTACATGTGTATTGGTGAGAATTCACTCAAAGCGTGTTTTCTACTGCCAAATATCCGATTTTAGAACCTGGTGATACAAAAAACTTATGAAGTCAGAGTAAATATTTCAAAGTGTAATATATGCCTTCTTTGGTGGATGAAAGTTCACTAATCCACATGCTCACAACTCAGAAACGCATGTTTCTCGAATCCGTCATGCATGTATCATGTACGGAACCCGGAATGCCATGTTGATGGAATTCATGTAAATTATATATCTATTAGGTTGAATACACTCCAGAAGTATTCTTCTGTGAAAAATGAACGAATTCGAAACTTGTGTTAGGGAAAGCTTGTGAAAATGTGTACACGAGTCTATATGAAATTATTCCTTTTATAGAGGATGAAAAATCAGTAATCCACATGCTCACAACTCAGGAATGCATGTTTGTCGAATCCGTCATGCATGTAACATGTACGGAACACGGAATATCATGTTGAAGGAAACTATTCTAATTACATATCTCTAGGGTAGAATTCGCTCCAAGAGGGTTTTTCTGGGATCAAAGTGTGATTCATGAAACTTGTGATAGGAGAAGCAACGAAGTCCAAGGGACTATATCAAAGTGAATAAGTAACTTGTTTGGTTGTTGAAACATCTGTCATGCGCATATTCACAGCTCAGAAATGCATGTTTGAGGAATCCGTGATGCATGAAACATGTTGGGAATACGGAATGCCATGGTTATGTAAACAATGTAAATTACATGTGTATTGGTGAGAATTCACTCAAAGCGTGTTTTCTACTGCCAAATATCCGATTTTAGAACCTGGTGATACAAAAAACTTATGAAGTCAGAGTAAATATTTCAAAGTGTAATATATGCCTTCTTTGGTGGATGAAAGTTCACTAATCCACATGTTCACAACTCAGAAACGCATGTTTCTCGAATCCGTCATGCATGTATCATGTACGGAACCCGGAATGCCATGTTGATGGAATTCATGTAAATTATATATCTATTAGGTTGAATGCACTCCAGAAGAATTCTTCTGTGAAAAATGAACGAATTCGAAACTTGTGTTAGGGAAAGCTTGTGAAAATGTGTACACGAGTCTATATGAAATTATTCCTTTTATAGAGGATGAAAAATCAGTAATCCACATGCTCACAACTCAGGAATGCATGTTTGTCGAATCCGTCATGCATGTAACATGTACGGAACACGGAATATCATGTTGAAGGAATCTATTCAAATTACATATCTCTAGGGTAGAATTCGCTCCAAGAGGGTTTTTCTGGGATCAAAGTGTGATTCTTGAAACTGGTGATAGGAGAAGCAACGAAGTCCAAGGAACTATTTCAAAGTGCATAAGTAACTTGTTTGGTGGTTGAAACATCTGTCATGCGCATGTTCACAGCTCAGAAATGCATGTTTGAGGAATCCGTGATGCATGAAACATGTTCGGAATACGGAATGCCATGGTTATGTAAACAATGTAAATTACATGTGTATTGGTGAGAATTCGCTCAAAGAGTGTTTTCTACTGCCAAATGTCCGATTTTAGAACCTGGTGATACAAAAAACTTATGAAGTCAGAGTAAATATTTCAAAGTGTAATATATGCCTTCTTTGGTGGATGAAAGTTCACTAATCCACATGCTCACAACTCAGAAACGAATGTTTCTCGAATCCGTCATGCATGTATCATGTATGGAACCCGGAATGCCATGTTGATGGAATTCATGTAAATTATATAACTATTAGGTTGAATACACTCCAGAAGTATTCTTCTGTGAAAAATGAACGAATTCGAAACTTGTGTTAGGGAAAGCTTGTGAAAATGTGTACACGAGTCTATATGAAATTATTCCTTTTATAGAGGATGAAAAATCAGTAATCCACATGCTCACAACTCAGGAATGCATGTTTGTCGAATCCGTCATGCATGTAACATGTACGGAACACGGAATATCATGTTGAAGGAATCTATTCAAATTACATATCTCTAGGGTAGAATTCGCTCCAAGAGGGTTTTTCTGGGATCAAAGTGTGATTCTTGAAACTGGTGATAGGAGAAGCAACGAAGTCCAAGGAACTATTTCAAAGTGCGTAAGTAACTTGTTTGGTGGTTGAAACAACTGTCATGCACATTTTCACAGCTCAGAAATGCATGTTTGAGGAATCCGTTATGCATGAAACATGTTCGGAATACGGAATGCCATGGTTATGTAAACAATGTAAATTACATGTGTATTGGTGAGAATTCGCTCCAAGAGTGTTTTCTACTGCCAAATGTCCGATTTTAGAACCTGGTGATACAAAAAACTTATGAAGTCAGAGTAAATATTTCAAAGTGTAATATATGCCTTCTTTGGTGGATGGAAGTTCACTAATCCACATGCTCACAACTCAGAAACGCATGTTTCTCGAATCCGTCATGCATGTATCATGTACGGAACCCGGAATGCCATGTTGATGGAATTCATGTAAATTATATATCTATTAGGTTGAATACACTCCAGAAGTATTCTTCTGTGAAAAATGAACGAATTCGAAACTTGTGTTAGGGAAAGCTTGTGAAAATGTGTACACGAGTCTATATGAAATTATTCCTTTTATAGAGGATGAAAAATCAGTAATCCACATGCTCACAACTCAGGAATGCATGTTTGTCGAATCCGTCATGCATGTAACATGTACGGAACACGGAATATCATGTTGAAGGAATCTATTCAAATTACATATCTCTAGGGTAGAATTCGCTCCAAGAGGGTTTTTCTGGGATCAAAGTGTGATTCTTGAAACTGGTGATAGGAGAAGCAACGAAGTCCAAGGAACTATTTCAAAGTGCATAAGTAACTTGTTTGGTGCTTGAAACATCTGTCATGCGCATGTTCACAGCTCAGAAATGCATGTTTGAGGAATCCGTGATGCATGAAACATGTTCGGAATACGGAATGCCATGGTTATGTAAACAATGTAAATTACATGTGTATTGGTGAGAATTCGCTCAAAGAGTGTTTTCTACTGCCAAATGTCCGATTTTAGAACCTGGTGGTACAAAAAACTTATGAAGTCAGAGTAAATATTTCAAAGTGTAATATATGCCTCCTTTGGTGGATGAAAGTTCACTAATCCACATGCTCACAACTCAGAAACGCATGTTTCTCGAATCCGTCATGCATGTATCATGTACGGAACCCGGAATGCCATGTTGATGGAATTCATGTAAATTATATATCTATTAGGTTGAATACACTCCAGAAGTATTCTTCTGTGAAAAATGAACGAATTCGAAACTTGTGTTAGGGAAAGCTTGTGAAAAAGTGTACACGAGTCTATATGAAATTATTCCTTTTATAGAGGATGAAAAATCAGTAACCCACATGCTCACAACTCAGGAATGCATGTTTGTCAAATCCGTCATGCATGTAACATGTACGGAACACGGAATATCATGTTGAAGGAATCTATTCAAATTACATATCTCTAGGGTAGAATTCGCTCCAAGAGGGTTTTTCTGGGATCAAAGTGTGATTCTTGAAACTGGTGATAGGAGAAGCAACGAAGTCCAAGGAACTATTTCAAAGTGCATAAGTAACTTGTTTGGTGGTTGAAACAACTGTCATGCACATGTTCACAGCTCAGAAATGCATGTTTGAGGAATCCGTGATGCATGAAACATGTTCGGAATACGGAATGCCATGGTTATGTAAACAATGTAAATTACATGTGTATTGGTGAGAATTCGCTCAAAGAGTGTTTTCTACTGCCAAATGCCCGATTTTAGAACCTGGTGATACAAAAAACTTATGAAGTCAGAGTAAATATTTCAAAGTGTAATATATGCCTTCTTTGGTGGATGAAAGTTCACTAATCCACATGCTCACAACTCAGAAACGCATGTTTCTCGAATCCGTCATGCATGTATCATGTACGGAACCTGGAATGCCATGTTGATGGAATTCATGTAAATTATATATCTATTAGGTTGAATACACTCCAGAAGTATTCTTCTGTGAAAAATGAACGAATTCGAAACTTGTGTTAGGGAAAGCTTGTGAAAATGTGTACACGAGTCTATATGAAATTATTCCTTTTATAGAGGATGAAAATCAGTAATCCACATGCTCACAACTCAGGAATGCATGTTTGTCGAATCCGTCATGCATGTAACATGTACGGAACACGGAATATCATGTTGAAGGAATCTATTCAAATTACATATCTCTAGGGTAGAATTCGCTCCAAGAGGGTTTTTCTGGGATCAAAGTGTGATTCTTGAAACTGGTGATAGGAGAAGCAACGAAGTCCAAGGAACTATTTCAAAGTGCATAAGTAACTTGTTTGGTGGTTGAAACATCTGTCATGCGCATGTTCACAGCTCAGAAATGCATGTTTGAGGAATCCGTGATGCATGAAACATGTTCGGAATACGGAATGCCATGGTTATGTAAACAATGTAAATTACATGTGTATTGGTGAGAATTCGCTCAAAGAGTGTTTTCTACTGCCAAATGTCCGATTTTAGAACCTGGTGATACAAAAAACTTATGAAGTCAGAGTAAATATTTCAAAGTGTAATATATGCCTTCTTTGGTGGATGAAAGTTCACTAATCCACATGCTCACAACTCAGAAACACATGTTTCTCGAATCCGTCATGCATGTATCATGTACGGAACCCGGAATGCCATGTTGATGGAATTCATGTAAATTATATATCTATTAGGTTGAATACACTCCAGAAGTATTCTTCTGTGAAAAATGAACGAATTCGAAACTTGTGTTAGGGAAAGATAGTGAAAATGTTTACACGAGTCTATATGAAATTATTCCTTTTATAGAGGGTGAAAAATCAGTAATCCACATGTTCACAACTCAGGAATGCATGTTTGTCGAATCCGTCATGCATGTAACATGTACGGAACACGGAATATCATGTTGAAGGAATCTATTCAAATTACATGTCTCTAGGGTAGAATTCGCTCCAAGAGGGTTTTTCTGGGATCAAAGTGTGATTCTTGAAACTGGTGATAGGAGAAGCAACGAAGTCCAAGGAACTATTTCAAAGTGCGTAAGTAACTTGTTTGGTGGTTGAGACAACTGTCATGCGCATGTTCACAGCTCAGAAATGCAGGTTTCAGGAATCCGTGATGCATGAAACATGTTCGGAATACGGAATGCCATGGTTATGTAAACAATGTAAATTACATGTGTATTGGTGAGAATTCGCTCAAAGAGTGTTTTCTACTGCCAAATGTCCGATTTTAGAACCTGGTGATACAAAAAACTTATGAAGTCAGAGTAAATATTTCAAAGTGTAATATTTGCCTTCTTTGGTGGATGAAAGTTCACTAATCCACATGCTCACAACTCAGAAACGCATGTTTCTCGAATCCGTCATGCATGTATCATGTATGGAACCCGGAATGCCATGTTGATGGAATTCATGTAAATTATATATCTATTAGGTTGAATACACTCCAGAAGTATTCTTCTGTGAAAAATGAACGAATTCGAAACTTGTGTTAGGGAAAGCTTGTGAAAATGTGTACACGAGTCTATATGAAATTATTCCTTTTATAGAGGATGAAAAATCAGTAATCCACATGCTCACAACTCAGGAATGCATGTTTGTCGAATCCGTCATGCATGTAACATGTACGGAACACGGAATATCATGTTGAAGGAATCTATTCAAATTACATATCTCTAGGGTAGAATTCGCTCCAAGAGGGTTTTTCTGGGATCAAAGTGTGATTCTTGAAACTGGTGATAGGAGAAGCAACGAAGTCCAAGGAACTATTTCAAAGTGCGTAAGTAACTTGTTTGGTGGTTGAAACAACTGTCATGCACATGTTCACAGCTCAGAAATGCATGTTTGAGGAATCCGTGATGCATGAAACATGTTCGGAATACGGAATGCCATGGTTATGTAAACAATGTAAATTACATGTGTATTGGTGAGAATTCGCTCAAAGAGTGTTTTCTACTGCCAAATGTCCGATTTTAGAACCTGGTGATACAAAAAATTTATGAAGTCAGAGTAAATATTTCAAAGTGTAATATATGCCTTCTTTGGTGGATGAAAGTTCACTAATCCACATGCTCACAACTCAGAAACGCATGTTTCTCGAATCCGTCATGCATGTATCATGTACGGAACCCGGAATGCCATGTTGATGGAATTCATGTAAATTATATATCTATTAGGTTGAATACACTCCAGAAGAATTCTTCTGTGAAAAATGAACGAATTCGAAACTTGTGTTAGGGAAAGCTTGTGAAAATGTGTACACGAGTCTATATGAAATTATTCCTTTTATAGAGGATGAAAAATCAGTAATCCACATGCTCACAACTCAGGAATGCATGTTTGTCGAATCCGTCATGCATGTAACATGTACGGAACACGGAATATCATGTTGAAGGAATCTATTCAAATTACATATCTCTAGGGTAGAATTCGCTCCAAGAGGGTTTTTCTGGGATCAAAGTGTGATTCTTGAAACTGGTGATAGGAGAAGCAACGAAGTCCAAGGAACTATTTCAAAGTGCGTAAGTAACTTGTTTGGTGGTTGAAACAACTGTCATGCACATGTTCACAGCTCAGAAATGCATGTTTGAGGAATCCGTGATGCATGAAACATGTTCGGAATACGGAATGCCATGGTTATGTAAACAATGTAAATTACATGTGTATTGGTGAGAATTCGCTCAAAGAGTGTTTTCTACTGCCAAATGTCCGATTTTAGAACCTGGTGATACAAAAAATTTATGAAGTCAGAGTAAATATTTCAAAGTGTAATATATGCCTTCTTTGGTGGATGAAAGTTCACTAATCCACATGCTCACAACTCAGAAACGCATGTTTCTCGAATCCGTCATGCATGTATCATGTACGGAACCCGGAATGCCATGTTGATGGAATTCATGTAAATTATATATCTATTAGGTTGAATACACTCCAGAAGAATTCTTCTGTGAAAAATGAACGAATTCGAAACTTGTGTTAGGGAAAGCTTGTGAAAATGTGTACACGAGTCTATATGAAATTATTCCTTTTATAGAGGATGAAAAATCAGTAATCCACATGCTCACAACTCAGGAATGCATGTTTGTCGAATCCGTCATGCATGTAACATGTACGGAACACGGAATATCATGTTGAAGGAATCTATTCAAATTACATATCTCTAGGGTAGAATTCGCTCCAAGAGGGTTTTTCTGGGATCAAAGTGTGATTCTTGAAACTGGTGATAGGAGAAGCAACGAAGTCCAAGGAACTATTTCAAAGTCCATAAGTAACTTGTTTGGTGGTTGAAACATCTGTCATGCACATGTTCACAGCTCAGAAATGCATGTTTGAGGAATCCGTGATGCATGAAACATGTTCGGAATACGGAATGCCATGGTTATGTAAACAATGTAAATTACATGTGTATTGGTGAGAATTCGCTCAAAGAGTGTTTTCTACTGCCAAATGTCCGATTTTAGAACCTGGTGATACAAAAAACTTATGAAGTCAGAGTAAATATTTCAAAGTGTAATATATGCCTTCTTTGGTGGATGAAAGTTCACTAATCAACATGCTCACAACTCAGAAACGAATGTTTCTCGAATTCGTCATGCATGTATCATGTATGGAACCCGGAATGCCATGTTGATGGAATTCATGTAAATTATATATCTATTAGGTTGAATACACTCCAGAAGTATTCTTCTGTGAAAAATGAACGAATTCGAAACTTGTGTTAGGGAAAGCTTGTGAAAATGTGTACACGAGTCTATATGAAATTATTCCTTTTATAGAGGATGAAAAATCAGTAATCCACATGCTCACAACTCAGGAATGCATGTTTGTCGAATCCGTCATGCATGTAACATGTACGGAACACGGAATATAATGTTGAAGGAATCTATTCAAATTACATATCTCTAGGGTAGAATTCGCTCCAAGAGGGTTTTTCTGGGATCAAAGTGTGATTCTTGAAACTGGTGATAGGAGAAGCAACGAAGTCCAAGGAACTATTTCAACGTGCGTAAGTAAATAGTTTGGTGGTTGAAACAACTGTCATGCACATGTTCACAGCTCAGAAATGCATGTTTGAGGAATCCGTGATGCATGAAACATGTTCGGAATACGGAATGCCATGGTTATGTAAACAATGTAAATTACATGTGTATTGGTGAGAATTCGCTCAAAGAGTGTTTTCTACTGCCAAATGTCCGATTTTAGAACCTAGTGATACAAAAAACTTATGAAGTCAGAGTAAATATTTCAAAGTGTAATATATGCCTTCTTTGGTGGATGAAAGTTCACTAATCCACATGCTCACAACTCAGAAACGCATGTTTCTCGAATCCGTCATGCATGTATCATGTACGGAACCCGGAATGCCATGTTGATGGAATTCATGTAAATTATATATCTATTAGGTTGAATACACTCCAGAAGTATTCTTCTGTGAAAAATGAACGAATTCGAAACTTGTGTTAGGGAAAGCTTGTGAAAATGTGTACACGAGTCTATATGAAATTATTCCTTTTATAGAGGATGAAAAATCAGTAATCCACATGCTCACAACTCAGGAATGCATGTTTGTCGAATCCGTCATGCATGTAACATGTACGGAACACGGAATATCATGTTGAAGGAATCTATTCAAATTACATATCTCTAGGGTAGAATTCGCTCCAAGAGGGTTTTTCTGGGATCAAAGTGTGATTCTTGAAACTGGTGATAGGAGAAGCAACAAAGTCCAAGGAACTATTTCAAAGTGCAAAAGTAACTTGTTTGGTGGTTGAAACATCTGTCATGCGCATGTTCACAGCTCAGAAATGCATGTTTGAGGAATCCGTGATGCATGAAACATGTTCGGAATACGGAATGCCATGGTTATGTAAACAATGTAAATTACATGTGTATTGGTGAGAATTCGCTCAAAGAGTGTTTTCTACTGCCAAATGTCCGATTTTAGAACCTGGTGATACAAAAAACTTATGAAGTCAGAGTAAATATTTCAAAGTGTAATATAAGCCTTCTTTGGTGGATGAAAGTTCACTAATCCACAGGCTCACAACTCAGAAACGCATGTTTCTCGAATCCGTCATGCATGTATCATGTATGGAACCCGGAATGCCATGTTGATGGAATTCATGTAAATTATATATCTATTAGGTTGAATACACTCCAGAAGTATTCTTCTGTGAAAAATGAACGAATTCGAAACTTGTGTTAGGGAAAGCTTGTGAAAATGTGTACACGAGTCTATATGAAATTATTCCTTTTATAGAGGATGAAAAATCAGTAATCCACATGCTCACAACTCAGGAATGCATGTTTGTCGAATCCGTCATGCATGTAACATGTACGGAACACGGAATATCATGTTGAAGGAATCTATTCAAATTACATATCTCTAGGGTAGAATTCGCTCCAAGAGGGTTTTTCTGGGATCAAAGTGTGATTCTTGAAACTGGTGATAGGAGAAGCAACGAAGTCCAAGGAACTATTTCAAAGTGCATAAGTAACTTGTTTGGTGGTTGAAACATCTGTCATGCGCATGTTCACAGCTCAGAAATGCATGTTTGAGGAATCCGTGATGCATGAAACATGTTCGGAATACGGAATGCCATGGTTATGTAAACAATGTAAATTACATGTGTATTGGTGAGAATTCGCTCAAAGAGTGTTTTCTACTGCCAAATGTCCGATTTTAGAACCTGGTGATACAAAAAACTTATGAAGTCAGAGTAAATATTTCAAAGTGTAATATATGCCTCCTTTGGTGGATGAAAGTTCACTAATCCACATGCTCACAACTCAGAAACACATGTTTCTCGAATCCGTCATGCATGTATCATGTACGGAACCCGGAATGCCATGTTGATGGAATTCATGTAAATTATATATCTATTAGGTTGAATACACTCCAGAAGTATTCTTCTGTGAAAAATGAACGAATTCGAAACTTGTGTTAGGGAAAGCTTGTGAAAATGTGTACACGAGTCTATATGAAATTATTCCTTTTATAGAGGATGAAAAATCAGTAATCCACATGCTCACAACTCAGGAATGCATGTTTGTCGAATCCGTCATGCATGTAACATGTACGGAACACGGAATATCATGTTGAAGGAATCTATTCAAATTACATATCTCTAGGGTAGAATTCGCTCCAAGAGGGTTTTTCTGGGATCAAAGTGTGATTCTTGAAACTGGTGATAGGAGAAGCAACGAAGTCCAAGGAACTATTTCAAAGTGCATAAGTAACTTGTTTGGTGGTTGAAACAACTGTCATGCACATGTTCACAGCTCAGAAATGCATGTTTGAGGAATCCGTGATGCATGAAACATGTTCGGAATACGGAATGCCATGGTTATGTAAACAATGTAAATTACATGTGTATTGGTGAGAATTCGCTCAAAGAGTGTTTTCTACTGCCAAATGCCCGATTTTAGAACCTGGTGATACAAAAAACTTATGAAGTCAGAGTAAATATTTCAAAGTGTAATATATGTCTTCTTTGGTGGATGAAAGTTCACTAATCCACATGCTCACAACTCAGAAACGCATGTTTCTCGAATCCGTCATGCATGTATCATGTACGGAACCCGGAATGCCATGTTGATGGAATTCATGTAAATTATATATCTATTAGGTTGAATACACTCCAGAAGTATTCTTCTGTGAAAAATGAACGAATTCGAAACTTGTGTTAGGGAAAGCTTGTGAAAATGTGTACACGAGTCTATATGAAATTATTCCTTTTATAGAGGATGAAAAATCAGTAATCCACATGCTCACAACTCAGGAATGCATGTTTGTCGAATCCGTCATGCATGTAACATGTACGGAACACGGAATATCATGTTGAAGGAATCTATTCAAATTACATATCTCTAGGGTAGAATTCGCTCCAAGAGGGTTTTTCTGGGATCAAAGTGTGATTCTTGAAACTGGTGATAGGAGAAGCAACGAAGTCCAAGGAACTATTTCAAAGTGCATAAGTAACTTGTTTGGTGGTTGAAACATCTGTCATGCGCATGTTCACAGCTCAGAAATGCATGTTTGAGGAATCCGTGATGCATGAAACATGTTCGGAATACGGAATGCCATGGTTATGTAAACAATGTAAATTACATGTGTATTGGTGAGAATTCGCTCAAAGAGTGTTTTCTACTGCCAAATGTCCGATTTTAGAACCTGGTGATACAAAAAACTTATGAAGTCAGAGTAAATATTTCAAAGTGTAATATATGCCTTCTTTGGTGGATGAAAGTTCACTAATCCACATGCTCACAACTCAGAAACGCATGTTTCTCGAATCCGTCATGCATGTATCATGTACGGAACCCGGAATGCCATGTTGATGGAATTCATGTAAATTATATATCTATTAGGTTGAATACACTCCAGAAGTATTCTTCTGTGAAAAATGAACGAATTCGAAACTTGTGTTAGGGAAAGATAGTGAAAATGTTTACACGAGTCTATATGAAATTATTCCTTTTATAGAGGATGAAAAATCAGTAATCCACATGCTCACAACTCAGGAATGCATGTTTGTCGAATCCGTCATGCATGTAACATGTACGGAACACGGAATATCATGTTGAAGGAATCTATTCAAATTACATGTCTCTAGGGTAGAATTCGCTCCAAGAGGGTTTTTCTGGGATCAAAGTGTGATTCTTGAAACTGGTGATAGGAGAAGCAACGAAGTCCAAGGAACTATTTCAAAGTGCGTAAGTAACTTGTTTGGTGGTTGAAACAACTGTCATGCGCATGTTCACAGCTCAGAAATGAATGTTTCAGGAATCCGTGATGCATGAAACATGTTTGGAATACGGAATGCCATGGTTATGTAAACAATGTAAATTACATGTGTATTGGTGAGAATTCGCTCAAAGAGTGTTTTCTACTGCCAAATGTCCGATTTTAGAACCTGGTGATACAAAAAACTTATGAAGTCAGAGTAAATATTTCAAAGTGTAATATTTGCCTTCTTTGGTGGATGAAAGTTCACTAATCCACATGCTCACAACTCAGAAACGCATGTTTCTCGAATCCGTCATGCATGTATCATGTATGGAACCCGGAATGCCATGTTGATGGAATTCATCTAAATTATATATCTATTAGGTTGAATACAGTCCAGAAGTATTCTTCTGTGAAAAATGAACGAATTCGAAACTTGTGTTAGGGAAAGCTTGTGAAAATGTGTACACGAGTCTATATGAAATTATTCCTTTTATAGAGGATGAAAAATCAGTAATCCACATGCTCACAACACAGGAATGCATGTTTGTCGAATCCGTCATCCATGTAACATGTACGGAACACGGAATATCATGTTGAAGGAATCTATTCAAATTACATATCTCTAGGGTAGAATTCGCTCCAAGAGGGTTTTTCTGGGATCAAAGTGTGATTCTTGAAACTGGTGATAGGAGAAGCAACGAAGTCCAAGGAACTATTTCAAAGTGCATAAGTAACTTGTTTGGTGGTTGAAACATCTGTCATGCGCATGTTCACAGCTCAGAAATGCATGTTTGAGGAATCCGTGATGCATGAAACATGTTCGGAATACGGAATGCCATGGTTATGTAAACAATGTAAATTACATGTGTATTGGTGAGAATTCGCTCAAAGAGTGTTTTCTACTGCCAAATGTCCGATTTTAGAACCTGGTGATACAAAAAACTTATGAAGTCAGAGTAAATATTTCAAAGTGTAATATATGCCTTCTTTGGTGGATGAAAGTTCACTAATCCACATGCTCACAACTCAGAAACGCATGTTTCTCGAATCCGTCATGCATGTATCATGTACGGAACCCGGAATGCCATGTTGATGGAATTCATGTAAATTATATATCTATTAGGTTGAATACACTCCAGAAGTATTATTCTGTGAAAAATGAACGAATTCGAAACTTGTGTTAGGGAAAGATAGTGAAAATGTTTACACGAGTCTATATGAAATTATTCCTTTTATAGAGGATGAAAAATCAGTAATCCACATGCTCACAACTCAGGAATGCATGTTTGTCGAATCCGTCATGCATGTAACATGTACGGAACACGGAATATCATGTTGAAGGAATCTATTCAAATTACATGTCTCTAGGGTAGAATTCGCTCCAAGAGGGTTTTTCTGGGATCAAAGTGTGATTATTGAAACTGGTGATAGGAGAAGCAACGAAGTCCAAGGAACTATTTCAAAGTGCGTAAGTAACTTGTTTGGTGGTTGAAACAACTGTCATGCGCATGTTCACAGCTCAGAAATGCATGTTTCAGGAATCCGTGATGCATGAAACATGTTCGGAATACGGAATGCCATGGTTATGTAAACAATGTAAATTACATGTGTATTGGTGAGAATTCGCTCAAAGAGTGTTTTCTACTGCCAAATGTCCGATTTTAGAACCTGGTGATACAAAAAACTTATGAAGTCAGAGTAAATATTTCAAAGTGTAATATATGCCTTCTTTGGTGGATGAAAGTTCACTAATCCACATGCTCACAACTCAGAAACGCATGTTTCTCGAATCCGTCATGCATGTATCATGTACGGAACCCGGAATGCCATGTTGATGGAATTCATGTAAATTATATATCTATTAGGTTTAATACACTCCAGAAGAATTCTTCTGTGAAAAATGAACGAATTCGATCTTGTGTTAGGGAAAGCTTGTGAAAATGTGTACACGAGTCTATATGAAATTATTCCTTTTATAGAGGATGAAAAATCAGTAATCCACATGCTCACAACTCAGGAATGCATGTTTGTCGAATCCGTCATGCATGTAACATGTACAGAACACGGAATATCATGTTGAAGGAATCTATTCAAATTACATATCTCTAGGGTAGAATTCGCTCCAAGAGGGTTTTTCTGGGATCAAAGTGTGATTCTTGAAACTGGTGATAGGAGAAGCAACGAAGTCCAAGGAACTATTTCAAAGTGCGTAAGTAACTTGTTTGGTGGTTGAAACAACTGTCATGCACATGTTCACAGCTCAGAAATGCATGTTTGAGGAATCCGTGATGCATGAAACATGTTCGGAATACGGAATGCCATGGTTATGTAAACAATGTAAATTACATGTGTATTGGTGAGAATTCGCTCAAAGAGTGTTTTCTACTGCCAAATGTCCGATTTTAGAACCTGGTGATACAAAAAACTTATGAAGTCAGAGTAAATATTTCAAAGTGTAATATATGCCTTCTTTGGTGGATGAAAGTTCACTAATCCACATGCTCACAACTCAGAAACGCATGTTTCTTGAATCCGTCATGCATGTATCATGTACGGAACCCGGAATGCCATGTTGATGGAATTCATGTAAATTATATATCTATTAGGTTTAATACACTCCAGAAGAATTCTTCTGTGAAAAATGAACGAATTCGATCTTGTGTTAGGGAAAGCTTGTGAAAATGTGTACACGAGTCTATATGAAATTATTCCTTTTATAGAGGATGAAAAATCAGTAATCCACATGCTCACAACTCAGGAATGCATGTTTGTCGAATCCGTCATGCATGTAACATGTACGGAACACGGAATATCATGTTGAAGGAATCTATTCAAATTACATATCTCTAGGGTAGAATTCGCTCCAAGAGGGTTTTTCTGGGATCAAAGTGTGCTTCTTGAAACTGGTGATAGGGGAAGCAACGAAGTCCAAGGAACTATTTCAAAGTGCATAAGTAACTTGTTTGGTGGTTGAAACATCTGTCATGCGCATGTTCACAGCTCAGAAATGCATGTTTGAGGAATCCGTGATGCATGAAACATGTTCGGAATACGGAATGCCATGGTTATGTAAACAATGTAAATTACATGTGTATTGGTGAGAATTCGCTCAAAGAGTGTTTTCTACTGCCAAATGTCCGATTTTAGAACCTGGTGATACAAAAAACTTATGAAGTCAGAGTAAATATTTCAAAGTGTAATATATGCCTTCTTTGGTGGATGAAAGTTCACTAATCCACATGCTCACAACTCAGAAACGCATGTTTCTCGAATCCGTCATGCATGTATCATGTACGGAACCCGGAATGCCATGTTGATGGAATTCATGTAAATTATATATCTATTAGGTTGAATACACTCCAGAAGTATTCTTCTGTGAAAAATGAACGAATTCGAAACTTGTGTTAGGGAAAGATTGTGAAAATGTGTACAAGAGTCTATATGAAATTATTCCTTTTATAGAGGATGAAAAATCAGTAATCCACATGCTCACAACTCAGGAATGCATGTTTGTCGAATCCGTCATGCATGTAACATGTACAGAACACGGAATATCATGTTGAAGGAATCTATTCAAATTACATATCTCTAGGGTAGAATTCGCTCCAAGAGGGTTTTTCTGGGATCAAAGTGTGATTCTTGAAACTGGTGATAGGAGAAGCAACGAAGTCCAAGGAACTATTTCAAAGTGCGTAAGTAACTTGTTTGGTGGTTGAAACAACTGTCATGCACATGTTCACAGCTCAGAAATGCATGTTTGAGGAATCCGTGATGCATGAAACATGTTCGGAATACGGAATGCCATGGTTATGTAAACAATGTAAATTACATGTGTATTGGTGAGAATTCGCTCAAAGAGTGTTTTCTACTGCCAAATGTCCGATTTTAGAACCTGGTGATACAAAAAACTTATGAAGTCAGAGTAAATATTTCAAAGTGTAATATATGCCTTCTTTGGTGGATGAAAGTTCACTAATCCACATGTTCACAACTCAGAAACGCATGTTTCTCGAATCCGTCATGCATGTATCATGTACGGAACCCGGAATGCCATGTTGATGGAATTCATGTAAATTATATATCTATTAGGTTGAATACACTCCAGAAGTATTCTTCTGTGAAAAATGAACGAATTTGAAACTTGTGTTAGGGAAAGATAGTGAAAATGTGTACACGAGTCTATATGAAATTATTCCTTTTATAGAGGATGAAAAATCAGTAATCCACATGCTCACAACTCAGGAATGCATGTTTGTCGAATCTGTCATGCATGTAACATGTACGGAACACGGAATATCATGTTGAAGGAATCTATTCAAATTACATATCTCTAGGTTAGAATTCGCTCCAAGAGGGTTTTTGTGGGATCAAAGTGTGATTCTTGAAACTGGTGATAGGAGAAGCAATGAAGTCCAAGGAACTATTTCAAAGTGCATAAGTAACTTGTTTGGTGGTTGAAACATCTGTCATGTGCATGTTCACAGCTCAGAAATGCATGTTTGAGGAATCCGTGATGCATGAAACATGTTCGGAATACGGAATGCCATGGTTATGTAAACAATGTAAATTACATGTGTATTGGTGAGAATTCGCTCAAAGAGTGTTTTCTACTGCCAAATGTCCGATTTTAGAACCTGGTGATACAAAAAACTTATGAAGTCAGAGTAAATATTTCAAAGTGTAATATATGCCTTCTTTGGTGGATGAAAGTTCACTAATCCACATGCTCACAACTCAGAAACGCATGTTTCTCGAATCCGTCATGCATGTATCATGTACGGAACCCGGAATGCCATGTTGATGGAATTCATGTAAATTAAATATCTATTATGTTGAATAAACTCCAGAAGTATTCTTCTGTGAAAAATGAACGAATTCGAAACTTGTGTTACGGAAAGCTTGTGAAAATGTGCACACGAGTATATATGAAATTATTCCTTTTATAGAGGATGAAAAATCAGTAATCCACATGCTCACAACTCAGGAATGCATGTTTGTCGAATCCGTCATGCATGTAACATGTACGGAACACGGAATATCATGTTGAAGGAATCTATTCAAATTACATATCTCTAGGGTAGAATTCGCTCCAAGAGGGTTTTTCTGGGATCAAAGTGTGCTTCTTGAAACTGGTGATAGGGGAAGCAACGAAGTCCAAGGAACTATTTCAAAGTGCATAAGTAACTTGTTTGGTGGTTGAAACATCTGTCATGCGCATGTTCACAGCTCAGAAATGCATGTTTGAGGAATCCGTGATGCATGAAACATGTTCGGAATACGGAATGCCATGGTTATGTAAACAATGTAAATTACATGTGTATTGGTGAGAATTCGCTCAAAGAGTGTTTTCTACTGCCAAATGTCCGATTTTAGAACCTGGTGATACAAAAAACTTATGAAGTCAGAGTAAATATTTCAAAGTGTAATATATGCCTTCTTTGGTGGATGAAAGTTCACTAATCCACATGCTCACAACTCAGAAACGCATGTTTCTCGAATCCGTCATGCATGTATCATGTACGGAACCCGGAATGCCATGTTGATGGAATTCATGTAAATTATATATCTATTAGGTTGAATACACTCCAGAAGTATTCTTCTGTGAAAAATGAACGAATTCGAAACTTGTGTTAGGGAAAGATTGTGAAAATGTGTACACGAGTCTATATGAAATTATTCCTTTTATAGAGGATGAAAAATCAGTAATCCACATGCTCACAACTCAGGAATGCATGTTTGTCGAATCCGTCATGCATGTAACATGTACAGAACACGGAATATCATGTTGAAGGAATCTATTCAAATTACATATCTCTAGGGTAGAATTCGCTCCAAGAGGGTTTTTCTGGGATCAAAGTGTGATTCTTGAAACTGGTGATAGGAGAAGCAACGAAGTCCAAGGAACTATTTCAAAGTGCGTAAGTAACTTGTTTGGTGGTTGAAACAACTGTCATGCACATGTTCACAGCTCAGAAATGCATGTTTGAGGAATCCGTGATGCATGAAACATGTTCGGAATACGGAATGCCATGGTTATGTAAACAATGTAAATTACATGTGTATTGGTGAGAATTCGCTCAAAGAGTGTTTTCTACTGCCAAATGTCCGATTTTAGAACCTGGTGATACAAAAAACTTATGAAGTCAGAGTAAATATTTCAAAGTGTAATATATGCCTTCTTTGGTGGATGAAAGTTCACTAATCCACATGTTCACAACTCAGAAACGCATGTTTCTCGAATCCGTCATGCATGTATCATGTACGGAACCCGGAATGCCATGTTGATGGAATTCATGTAAATTATATATCTATTAGGTTGAATACACTCCAGAAGTATTCTTCTGTGAAAAATGAACGAATTTGAAACTTGTGTTAGGGAAAGATAGTGAAAATGTGTACACGAGTCTATATGAAATTATTCCTTTTATAGAGGATGAAAAATCAGTAATCCACATGCTCACAACTCAGGAATGCATGTTTGTCGAATCCGTCATGCATGTAACATGTACGGAACACGGAATATCATGTTGAAGGAATCTATTCAAATTACATATCTCTAGGTTAGAATTCGCTCCAAGAGGGTTTTTGTGGGATCAAAGTGTGATTCTTGAAACTGGTGATAGGAGAAGCAATGAAGTCCAAGGAACTATTTCAAAGTGCATAAGTAACTTGTTTGGTGGTTGAAACATCTGTCATGTGCATGTTCACAGCTCAGAAATGCATGTTTGAGGAATCCGTGATGCATGAAACATGTTCGGAATACGGAATGCCATGGTTATGTAAACAATGTAAATTACATGTGTATTGGTGAGAATTCGCTCAAAGAGTGTTTTCTACTGCCAAATGTCCGATTTTAGAACCTGGTGATACAAAAAACTTATGAAGTCAGAGTAAATATTTCAAAGTGTAATATATGCCTTCTTTGGTGGATGAAAGTTCACTAATCCACATGCTCACAACTCAGAAACGCATGTTTCTCGAATCCGTCATGCATGTATCATGTACGGAACCCGGAATGCCATGTTGATGGAATTCATGTAAATTAAATATCTATTATGTTGAATAAACTCCAGAAGTATTCTTCTGTGAAAAATGAACGAATTCGAAACTTGTGTTACGGAAAGCTTGTGAAAATGTGCACACGAGTATATATGAAATTATTCCTTTTATAGAGGATGAAAAATCAGTAATCCACATGCTCTCAACTCAGGAATGCATGTTTGTCGAATCCGTCATGCATGTAACATGTACGTAACACGGAATATCATGTAGAAGGAAACTATTCAAATTACATATCTCTAGGGTAGAATTCGCTCCAAGAGGGTTTTTCTGGGATCAAAGTGTGATTCTTGAAACTTGTGATAGGAGAAGCAACGAAGTCCAAGGGACTATTTCAAAGTGCATAAGTAACTTGTTTGGTGGTTGAAACATCTGTCATGCGCATGTTCACAGGTCAGAAATGCATGTTTGAGGAATCCGTGATGCACGAATCATGTTCGGAATACGGAATGCCATGGTTATGTAAACAATGTAAATTACATGTGTATTGGTGAGAATTCGCTCAAAGAGTGTTTTCTACTGCCAAATATCCGATTTTAGAACCTGGTGATACAAATAACTTATGAAGTCAGAGTAAATATTTCAAAGTGTAATATATGCCTTCTTTGGTGGATGAAAGTTCACTAATCCACATGTTCACAACTCAGAAACGCATGTTTCTCGAATCCGTCATGCATGTATCATGTACGGAACCCGGAATGCCATGTTGATGGAATTCATGTAAATTATATATCTATTAGGTTGAATACACTCCAGAAGTATTCTTCTGTGAAAAATGAACGAATTCGAAACTTGTATTAGGGAAAGATAGTGAAAATGTGTACACGAGTCTATATGAAATTATTCCTTTTATAGAGGATGAAAAATCAGTAATCCACATGCTCACAACTCAGGAATGCATGTTTGTCGAATCCGTCATGCATGTAACATGTACGGAACACGGAATATCATGTTGAAGGAATCTATTCAAATTACATATCTCTAGGGTAGAATTCGCTCCAAGAGGGTTTTTCTGGGATCAAAGTGTGATTCTTGAAACTGGTGATAGGAGAAGCAACGAAGTCCAAGGAACTATTTCAAAGTGCATAAGTAACTTGTTTGGTGGTTGAAACATCTTTCATGCGCATGTTCACAGCTCAGAAATGCATGTTTGAGGAATCCGTGATGCATGAAACATGTTCGGAATACGGAATGCCATGGTTATGTAAACAATGTAAATTACATGTGTATTGGTGAGAATTCGCTCAAAGAGTGTTTTCTACTGCCAAATGTCCGATTTTAGAACCTGGTGATACAAAAAACTTATGAAGTCAGAGTAAATATTTCAAAGTGTAATATATGCCTTCTTTGGTGGATGAAAGTTCACTAATCCACATGCTCACAACTCAGAAACGCATGTTTCTCGAATCCGTCATGCATGTATCATGTACGGAACCCGGAATGCCATGTTGATGGAATTCATGTAAATTATATATCTATTAGGTTGAATACACTCCAGAAGTATTCTTCTGTGAAAAATGAACGAATTCGAAACTTGTGTTAGGGAAAGCTTGTGAAAATGTGTACACGAGTCTATATGAAATTATTCCTTTTATAGAGGATGAAAAATCAGTAATCCACATGCTCTCAACTCAGGAATGCATGTTTGTCGAACCCGTCATGCATGTAACATGTACGTAACACGGAATATCATGTAGAAGGAAACTATTCAAATTACATATCTCTAGGGTAGAATTCGCTCCAAGAGGGTTTTTCTGGGATCAAAGTGTGATTCTTGAAACTTGTGATAGGAGAAGCAACGAAGTCCAAGGGACTATTTCAAAGTGCATAAGTAACTTGTTTGGTGGTTGAAACATCTGTCATGCGCATGTTCACAGCTCAGAAATGCATGTTTGAGGAATCCGTGATGCATGAAACATGTTCGGAATACGGAATGCCATGGTTATGTAAACAATGTAAATTACATGTGTATTGGTGAGAATTCGCTCAAAGAGTGTTTTCTACTGCCAAATGTCCGATTTTAGAACCTGGTGATACAAAAAACTTATGAAGTCAGAGTAAATATTTCAAAGTGTAATATATGCCTTCTTTGGTGGATGAAAGTTCACTAATCCACATGCTCACAACTCAGAAACGCATGTTTCTCGAATCCGTCATGCATGTATCATGTACGGAACCCGGAATGCCATGTTGATGGAATTCATGTAAATTATATATCTATTAGGTTGAATACACTCCAGAAGTATTCTTCTGTGAAAAATGAACGAATTCGAAACTTGTGTTAGGGAAAGCTTGTGAAAATGTGTACACGAGTCTATATGAAATTATTCCTTTTATAGAGGATGAAAAATCAGTAATCCACATGCTCACAACTCAGGAATGCATGTTTGTCGAATCCGTCATGCATGTAACATGTACGGAACACGGAATATCATGTTGAAGGAATCTATTCAAATTACATATCTCTAGGGTAGAATTCGCTCCAAGAGGGTTTTTCTGGGATCAAAGTGTGATTCTTGAAACTGGTGATAGGAGAAGCAACGAAGTCCAAGGAACTATTTCAAAGTGCATAAGTAACTTGTTTGGTGGTTGAAACATATGTCATGCGCATGTTCACAGCTCAGAAATGCATGTTTGAGGAATCCGTGATGCATGAAACATGTTCGGAATACGGAATGCCATGGTTATGTAAACAATGTAAATTACATGTGTATTGGTGAGAATTCGCTCAAAGAGTGTTTTCTACTGCCAAATGTCCGATTTTAGAACCTGGTGATACAAAAAACTTATGAAGTCAGAGTAAATATTTCAAAGTGTAATATATGCCTTCTTTGGTGGATGAAAGTTCACTAATCCACATGCTCACAACTCAGAAACGCATGTTTCTCGAATCCGTCATGCATGTATCATGTACGGAACCCGGAATGCCATGTTGATGGAATTCATGTAAATTAAATATCTATTAGGTTGAATACACTCCAGAAGAATCCTTCTGTGAAAAATGAACGAATTCGAAACTTGTGTTACGGAAAACTTGTGAAAATGTGTACACGAGTCTATATAAAATTATTCCTTTTATAGAGGATGAAAAATCAGTAATCCACATGCTCTCAACTCAGGAATGCATGTTTGTCGAATCCGTCATGCATGTAACATGTACGTAACACGGAATATCATGTAGAAGGAAACTATTCAAATTACATATCTCTAGGGTAGAATTCGCTCCAAGAGGGTTTTTCTGGGATCAAAGTGTGATTCTTGAAACTGGTGATAGGAGAAGCAACGAAGTCCAAGGGACTATTTCAAAGTGCATAAGTAACTTGTTTGGTGGTTGAAACATCTGTCATGCGCATGTTCACATGTCAGAAATGCATGTTTGAGGAATCCGTGATGCACGAATCATGTTCGGAATACGGAATGCCATGGTTATGTAAACAATGTAAATTACATGTGTATTGGTGAGAATTCGCTCAAAGAGTGTTTTCTACTGCCAAATATCCGATTTTAGAACCTGGTGATACAAAAAACTTATGAAGTCAGAGTAAATAATTCAAAGTGTAATATATGCCTTCTTTGGTGGATGAAAGTTCACTAATCCACATGCTCACAACTCAGAAACGCATGTTTCTCGAATCCGTCATGCATGTATCATGTACGGAACCCGGAATGCCATGTTGATGGAATTCATGTAAATTAAATATCTATTAGGTTGAATACACTCCAGAAGAATCCTTCTGTGAAAAATGAACGAATTCGAAACTTGTGTTACGGAAAACTTGTGAAAATGTGTACACGAGTCTATATAAAATTATTCCTTTTATAGAGGATGAAAAATCAGTAATCCACATGCTCTCAACTCAGGAATGCATGTTTGTCGAATCCGTCATGCATGTAACATGTACGTAACACGGAATATCATGTAGAAGGAAACTATTCAAATTACATATCTCTAGGGTAGAATTCGCTCCAAGAGGGTTTTTCTGGGATCAAAGTGTGATTCTTGAAACTGGTGATAGGAGAAGCAACGAAGTCCAAGGGACTATTTCAAAGTGCATAAGTAACTTGTTTGGTGGTTGAAACATCTGTCATGCGCATGTTCACAGCTCAGAAATGCATGTTTGAGGAATCTGTGATGCAAGAATCATGTTCGGAATACGTAATGCCATGGTTATGTAAACAATGTAAATTACATGTGTATTGGTGAGAATTCGCTCAAAGAGTGTTTTCTACTGCCAAATGCCCGATTTTAGAACCTGGTGATACAAAAAACTTATGAAGTCAGAGTAAATATTTCAAAGTGTAATATATGCCTTCTTTGGTGGATGAAAGTTCACTAATCCACATGCTCACAACTCAGAAACGCATGTTTCTCGAATCCGTCATGCATGTATCATGTTGGAACCCGGAATGCCATGTTGATGGAATTCATGTAAATTAAATATCTATTAGGTTGAATACACTCCAGAAGTATTCTTTTGTGAAAAATGAACGAATTCGAAACTTGTGTTAGGGAAAGCTTGTGAAAATGTGTACACGAGTCTATATGAAATTATTCCTTTTATAGAGGATGAAAAATCAGTAATCCACATGCTCACAACTCAGGAATGCATGTTTGTCGAATCCGTCATGCATGTAACATGTACGGAACACGGAATATCATGTTGAAGGAATCTATTCAAATTACATATCTCTAGGGTAGAATTCGCTCCAAGAGGGTTTTTCTGGGATCAAAGTGTGATTCTTGAAACTGGTGATAGGAGAAGCAACGAAGTCCAAGGAACTATTTCAAAGTGCATAAGTAACTTGTTTGGTGGTTGAAACATCTGTCATGCGCATGTTCACAGCTCAGAAATGCATGTTTGAGGAATCCGTGATGCATGAAACATGTTCGGAATACGGAATGCCATGGTTATGTAAACAATGTAAATTACATGTGTATTGGTGAGAATTCGCTCAAAGAGTGTTTTCTACTGCCAAATGTCCGATTTTAGAACCTGGTGATACAAAAAACTTATGAAGTCAGAGTAAATATTTCAAAGTGTAATATATGCCTTCTTTGGTGGATGAAAGTTCACTAATCCACATGCTCACAACTCAGAAACGCATGTTTCTCGAATCCGTAATGCATGTATCATGTACGGAACCCGGAATGCCATGTTGATGGAATTCATGTAAATTAAATATCTATTAGGTTGAATACACTCCAGAAGAATCCTTCTGTGAAAAATGAACGAATTCGATACTTGTGTTACGGAAAACTTGTGAAAATGTGTACACGAGTCTATATAAAATTATTCCTTTTATAGAGGATGAAAAATCAGTAATCCACATGCTCTCAACTCAGGAATGCATGTTTGTCGAATCCGTCATGCATGTAACATGTACGTAACACGTAATATCATGTAGAAGGAAACTATTCAAATTACATATCTCTAGGGTAGAATTCGCTCCAAGAGGGTTTTTCTGGCATCAAAGTGTGATTCTTGAAACTTGTGATAGGAGAAGCAACGAAGTCCAAGGGACTATTTCAAAGTGCATAAGTAACTTGTTTGGTGTTTGAAACATCTGTCATGCGCATGTTCACAGGTCAGAAATGCATGTTTGAGGAATCCGTGATGCACGAATCATGTTCGGAATACGGAATGCCATGGTTATGTAAACAATGTAAATTACATGTGTATTGGTGAGAATTCGCTCCAAGAGTGTTTTCTACTGCCAAATATCTGATTTTAGAACCTGGTGATACAAAAAACTTATGAAGTCAGAGTAAATATTTCAAAGTGTAATATATGCCTTCTTTGGTGGATGAAAGTTCACTAATCCACATGCTCACAACTCAGAAACGCATGTTTCTCGAATCCGTCATGCATGTATCATGTACGGAACCCGGAACGCCATGTTGATGGAATTCATGTAAATTATATATCTATTAGGTTGAATACACTCCAGAAGTATTCTTCTGTGAAAAATGAACGAATTCGAAACTTGTGTTAGGGAAAGCTTGTGAAAATGTGTACACGAGTCTATATGAAATTATTCCTTTTATAAGAGGATGAAAAATCAGTAATCCACATGCTCTCAACTCAGGAATGCATGTTTGTCGAATCCGTCATGCATGTAACATGTACGTAACACGGAATTTCATGTAGAAGGAAACTATTCAAATTACATATCTCTAGGGTAGAATTCGCTCCAAGAGGGTTTTTCTGGGATCAAAGTGTGATTCTTGAAACTTGTGATAGGAGAAGCAACGAAGTCCAAGGGACTATTTCAAAGTGCATAAGTAACTTGTTTGGTGGTTGAAACATCTGTCATGCGCATGTTCACAGGTCAGAAATGCATGTTTGAGGAATCCGTGATGCACGAATCATGTTCGGAATACGGAATGCCATGGTTATGTAAACAATGTAAATTACCTGTGTATTGGTGAGAATTCGCTCAAAGAGTGTTTTCTACTGCCAAATATCCGATTTTAGAACCTGGTGATACAAAAAACTTATGAAGTCAGAGTAAATATTTCAAAGTGTAATATATGCCTTCTTTGGTGGATGAAAGGTCACTAATCCACATGCTCACAACTCAGAAACGCATGTTTCTCGAATCCGTCATGCATGTATCATGTACGGAACCCGGAATGCCATGTTGATGGAATTCATGTAAATTATATATCTATTAGGTTGAATACACTCCAGAAGTATTCTTCTGTGAAAAATGAACGAATTCGAAACTTGTGTTAGGGAAAGCTTGTGAAAATGTGTACACGAGTCTATATGAAATTATTCCTTTTATAGAGGATGAAAAATCAGTAATCCACATGCTCACAACTCAGGAATGCATGTTTGTGGAATCCGTCATGCATGTAACATGTACGGAACATGGAATATCATGTTGAAGGAATCTATTCAAATTACATATCTCTAGGTTAGAATTCGCTCCAAGAGGGTTTTTCTGGGATCAAAGTGTGATTCTTGAAACTGGTGATAGGAGAAGCAACGAAGTCCAAGGAACTATTTCAAAGTGCATAAGTAACTTGTTTGGTGGTTGAAACATCTGTCATGCGCATGTTCACAGCTCAGAAATGCATGTTTGAGGAATCCGTGATGCATGAAACATGTTCGGAATACGGAATGCCATGGTTATGTAAACAATGTAAATTACATGTGTATTGGTGAGAATTCGCTCAAAGAGTGTTTTCTACTGCCAAATGCCCGATTTTAGAACCTGGTGATACAAAAAACTTATGAAGTCAGAGTAAATATTTCAAAGTGTAATATATGCCTTCTTTGGTGGATGAAAGTTCACTAATCCACATGCTCACAACTCAGAAACGCATGTTTCTCGAATCCGTCATGCATGTATCATGTACGGAACCCGGAATGCTATGTTGATGGAATTCATGTAAATTATATATCTATTAGGTTGAATACACTCCAGAAGTATTCTTCTGTGAAAAATGAACGAATTCGAAACTTGTGTTAGGGAAAGCTTGTGAAAATGTGTACACGAGTCTATATGAAATTATTCCTTTTATAGAGGATGAAAAATCAGTAATCTACATGCTCACAACTCAGGAATACATGTTTGTCGAATTCGGCATGCATGTAACATGTACGTAACACGGAATATCATGTTGAAGGAATCTATTCAAATTACATATCTCTAGGGTAGAATTCGCTCCAAGAGGGTTTTTCTGGGATCAAAGTGTGATTCTTGAAACTGGTGATAGGAGAAGCAACGAAGTCCAAGGGACTATTTCAAAGTGCATAAGTAACTTGTTTGGTGGTTGAAACATCTGTCATGCGCATGATCACAGCTCAGAAATGCATGTTTGAAGAATCCATGATGCATGAAACATGTTCGGAATACGGAATGCCATGGTTATGTAAACAAGGTAAATTACATGTGTATTGGGGAGAATTCGCTCAAAGAGTGTTTTCTACTGCCAAATGTCCGATTTTAGAACCTGGTGATACAAAAAACTTATGAAGTCAGAGTAAATATTTCAAAGTGTAATATATGCCTTCTTTGATGGATGAAAGTTCACTAATCCACATGCTCACAACTCAGAAACGCATGTTTCTCGAATCCGTCATGCATGTATCATGTACGGAACCCAGAATGCCATGTTGATGGAATTCATGTAAATTATATATCTATTAGGTTGAATACACTCCAGAAGTATTCTTCTGTGAAAAATGAACGAATTCGAAACTTGTGTTAGGGAAAGATAGTGAAAATGTGTACACGAGTCTATATGAAATTATTCCTTTTATAGAGGATGAAAAATCAGTAATCCACATGCTCACAACTCAGGAATGCATGTTTGTCGAATCCGTCATGCATGTAACATGTACGGAACACGGAATATCATGTTGAAGGAATCTATTCAAATTACATATCTCTAGGTTAGAATTCGCTCCAAGAGGGTTTTTCTGGGATCAAAGTGTGATTCTTGAAACTGGTGATAGGAGAAGCAACGAAGTCCAAGGAACTATTTCAAAGTGCGTAAGTAACTTGTTTGGTGGTTGAAACAACTGTCATGCAAATGTTCACAGCTCAGAAATGCATGTTTGAGGAATCCGTGATGCATGAAACATGTTCGGAATACGGAATGCCATGGTTATGTAAACAATGTAAATTACATGTGTATTGGTGAGAATTCGCTCAAAGAGTGTTTTCTACTGCCAAATGTCCGATTTTAGAACCTGGTGATACAAAAAACTTATGATGTCAGAGTAAATATTTCAAAGTGTAATATATGCCTTCTTTGGTGGATGAAAGTTCACTAATCCACATGCTCACAACTCAGAAACGCATGTTTCTCGAATCCGTCATGCATGTATCATGTACGGAACCCGGAATGCCATGTTGATGGAATTCATGTAAATTAAATATCTATTAGGTTGAATACACTCCAGAAGAATCCTTCTGTGAAAAATGAACGAATTCGAAACTTGTGTTACGGAAAACTTGTGAAAATGTGTACACGAGTCTATATAAAATTATTCCTTTTATAGAGGATGAAAAATCAGTAATCCACATGCTCTCAACTCAGGAATGCATGTTTGTCGAATCCGTCATGCATGTAACATGTACGTAACACGGAATATCATGTAGAAGGAAACTATTCAAATTACATATCTCTAGGGTAGAATTCGCTCCAAGAGGGTTTTTCTGGGATCAAAGTGTGATTCTTGAAACTTGTGATAGGAGAAGCAACGAAGTCCAAGGAACTATTTCAAAGTGCATAAGTAACTTGTTTGGTGGTTGAAACATCTGTCATGCGCATGATCACAGCTCAGAAATGCATGTTTGAGGAATCCGTGATGCATGAAACATGTTCGGAATACGGAATGCCATGGTTATGTAAACAATGTAAATTACATGTGTATTGGTGAGAATTCGCTCAAAGAGTGTTTTCTACTGCCAAATGTCCGATTTTAGAACCTGGTGATACAAAAAACTTATGAAGTCAGAGTAAATATTTCAAAGTGTAATATATGCCTACTTTGGTGGATGAAAGTTCACTAATCCACATGCTCACAACTCAGAAACGCATGTTTCTCGAATCCGTCATGCATGTATCATGTACGGAACCCGGAATGCCATGTTGATGGAATTCATGTAAATTAAATATCTATTAGGTTGAATACACTCCAGAAGAATCCTTCTGTGAAAAATGAACGAATTCGAAACTTGTGTTACGGAAAACTTGTGAAAATGTGTACACGAGTCTATATAAAATTATTCCTTTTATAGAGGATGAAAAATCAGTAATCCACATGCTCTCAACTCAGGAATGCATGTTTGTCAAATCCGTCATGCATGTAATATGTACGAAACACGGAATATCATGTAGAAGGAAACTATTCAAATTACATATCTCTAGGGTAGAATTCGCTCCAAGAGGGTTTTTCTGGGATCAAAGTGTGATTCTTGAAACTTGTGATAGGAGAAGCAACGAAGTCCAAGGGACTATTTCAAAGTGCATAAGTAACTTGTTTGGTGGTTGAAACATCTGTCATGCGCATGTTCACAGCTCAGAAATGCATGTTTGAGGAATCCGTGATGCACGAATCATGTTCGGAATACGGAATGCCATGGTTATGTAAACAATGTAAATTACATTTGTATTGGTGAGAATTCGCTCAAAGAGTGTTTTCTACTGCCAAATGTCCGATTTTAGAACCTGGTGATACAAAAAACTTATGAAGTCAGAGTAAATATTTCAAAGTGTAATATATGCCTTCTTTGGTGGATGAAAGTTCACTAATCCACATGCTCACAACTCAGAAACGCGTGTTTCTCGAATCTGTCATGCATGTATCATGTACGGAACCTGGAATGCCATGTTGATGGAATTCATGTAAATTATATATCTATTAGGTTGAATACACTCCAGAAGTATTCTTCTGTGAAAAATGAACGAATTCGAAACTTGTGTTAGGGAAAGCTTGTGAAAATGTGTACACGAGTCTATATGAAATTATTCCTTTTATAGAGGATGAAAAATCAGTAATCCACATGCTCACAACTCAGGAATGCATGTTTGTCGAATCCGTCATGCATGTAACATGTACGTAACACGGAATATCATGTTGAAGGAATCTATTCAAATTACATATCTCTAGGGTAGAATTCGCTCCAAGAGGGTTTTTCTGGGATCAAAGTGTGATTCTTGAAACTGGTGATAGGAGAAGCAACGAAGTCCAAGGAACTATTTCAAAGTGCATAAGTAACTTGTTTGGTGGTTGAAACATCTGTCATGCGCATGTTCACAGCTCAGAAATGCATGTTTGAGGAATCCGTGATGCATGAAACATGTTCGGAATACGGAATGCCATGGTTATGTAAACAATGTAAATTACATGTGTATTGGTGAGAATTCGCTCAAAGAGTGTTTTCTACTGCCAAATGTCCGATTTTAGAACCTGGTGATACAAAAAACTTATGAAGTCAGAGTAAATATTTCAAAGTGTAATATATGCCTTCTTTGGTGGATGAAAGTTCACTAATCCACATGCTCACAACTCAGAAACGCATGTTTCTCGAATCCGTCATGCATGTATCATGTACGGAACCCGGAATGCCATGTTGATGGAATTCATGTAAATTAAATATCTATTAGGTTGAATACACTCCAGAAGAATCCTTCTGTGAAAAATGAACGAATTCGAAACTTGTGTTACGGAACACTTGTGAAAATGTGTACACGAGTCTATATAAAATTATTCCTTTTATAGAGGATGAAAAATCAGTAATCCACATGCTCTCAACTCAGGAATGCATGTTTGTCAAATCCGTCATGCATGTAACATGTACGTAACACGGAATATCATGTAGAAGGAAACTATTCAAATTACATATCTCTAGGGTAGAATTCGATCCAAGAGGGTTTTTCTGGGATCAAAGTGTGATTCTTGAAACTTGTGATAGGAGAAGCAACGAAGTCCAAGGGACTATTTCAAAGTGCATAAGTAACTTGTTTGGTGGTTGAAACATCTGTCATGCGCATGTTCACAGCTCAGAAATGCATGTTTGAGGAATCCGTGATGCATGAAACATGTTCGGAATACGGAATGCCATGGTTATGTAAACAATGTAAATTACATGTGTATTGGTGAGAATTCGCTCAAAGAGTGTTTTCTACTGCCAAATGTCCGATTTTAGAACCTGGTGATACAAAAAACTTATGAAGTCAGAGTAAATATTTCAAAGTGTAATATATGCCTTCTTTGGTGGATGAAAGTTCACTAATCCACATGCTCACAACTCAGAAACGCATGTTTCTCGAATCCGTCATGCATGTATCATGTACGGAACCCGGAATGCCATGTTGATGGAATTCATGTAAATTAAATATCTATTAGGTTGAATACACTCCAGAAGAATACTTCTGTGAAAAATGAACGAATTCGAAACTTGTGTTACGGAAAAATTGTGAAAATGTGTACACGAGTCTATATAAAATTATTCCTTATATAGAGGATGAAAAATCAGTAATCCACATGCTCTCAACTCAGGAATGCATGTTTGTCAAATCCGTCATGCATGTAACATGTACGTAACACGGAATATCATGTAGAAGGAAACTATTCAAATTACATATCTCTAGGGTAGTATTCGCTCCAAGAGGGTTTTTCTGGGATCAAAGTGTGATTCTTGAAACTTGTGATAGGAGAAGCAACGAAGTCCAAGGGACTATTTCAAAGTGCATAAGTAACTTGTTTGGTGGTTGAAACATCTGTCATGTGCATGTTCACAGGTCAGAAATGCATGTTTGAGGAATCCGTGATGCACGAATCATGTTCGGAATACGGAATGCCATGGTTATGTAAACAATGTAAATTACATGTGTATTGGTGAGAATTCGCTCAAAGAGTGTTTTCTACTGCCAAATATCCGATTTTAGAACCTGGTGATACAAAAAAATTATGAAGTCAGAGTAAATATTTCAAAGTGTAATATATGCCTTCTTTGGTGGATGAAAGTTCACTAATCCACATGCTCACAACTCAGAAACGCATGTTTCTCGAATCCGTCATGCATGTATCATGTACGGAACCCGGAATGCCATGTTGATGGAATTCATGTAAATTATATATCTATTAGGTTGAATACACTCCAGAAGTATTCTTCTGTGAAAAATGAACGAATTCGAAACTTGTGTTAGGGAAAGCTTGTGAAAATGTGTACACGAGTCTATATGAAATTATTCCTTTTATAGAGGATGAAAAATCAGTAATCCACATGCTCACAACTCAGGAATGCATGTTTGTCGAATCCGTCATGCATGTAACATGTACGGAACACGGAATATCATGTTGAAGGAATCTATTCAAATTACATATCTCTAGGGTAGAATTCGCTCCAAGAGGGTTTTTCTGGGATCAAAGTGTGATTCTTGAAACTGGTGATAGGAGAAGCAACGAAGTCCAAGGAACTATTTCAAAGTGCATAAGTAACTTGTTTGGTGGTTGAAACATCTGTCATGCGCATGTTCACAGCTCAGAAATGCATGTTTGAGGAATCCGTGATGCATGAAACATGTTCGGAATACGGAATTCCATGGTTATGTAAACAATGTAAATTACATCTGTATTGGTGAGAATTCGCTCAAAGAGTGTTTTCTACTGCCAAATATCCGATTTTAGAACCTGGTGATACAAAAAACTTATGAAGTCAGAGTAAATATTTCAAAGTGTAATATATGCCTTTTTTGGTGGATGAAAGTTCACTAATCCACATGCTCACAACTCAGAAACGCATGTTTCTCGAATCCGTCATGCATGTATCATGTACGGAACCCGGAATGCCATGTTGATGGAATTCATGTAAATTATATATCTATTAGGTTGAATACACTCCAGAAGTATTCTTCTGTGAAAAATGAACGAATTCGAAACTTGTGTTAGGGAAAGCTTGTGAAAATGTGTACACGAGTCTATATGAAATTATTCCTTTTATAGAGGATGAAAAATCAGTAATCCACATGCTCACAACTCAGGAATGCATGTTTGTCGAATCCGTCATGCATGTAACATGTACGTAACACGGAATATCATGTTGAAGGAATCTATTCAAATTACATATCTCTAGGGTAGAATTCGCTCCAAGAGGGTTTTTCTGGGATCAAAGTGTGATTCTTGAAACTGGTGATAGGAGAAGCAACGAAGTCCAAGGAACTATTTCAAAGTACATAAGTAACTTGTTTGGTCGTTGAAACATCTGTCATGCGCATGTTCACAGCTCAGAAATGCATGTTTGGAGAATCCGTGATGCATGAAACATGTTCGGAATACGGAATGCCATGGTTATTTAAACAAGGTAAATTACATGTGTTTTGGTGAGAATTCGCTCAAAGAGTGTTTTCTACTGCCAAATGTCCGATTTTAGAACCTGGTGATACAAAAAACTTATGAAGTCAGAGTAAATATTTCAAAGTGTAATATATGCCTTCTTTGGTGGATGAAAGTTCACTAATCCACATGTTCACAACTCAGAAACGCATGTTTCTCGAATCCGTCATGCATGTATCATATACGGAACCCGGAATGCCATGTTGATGGAATTCATGTAAATTATATATCTATTAGGTTGAATAAACTCCAGAAGTATTCTTCTGTGAAAAATGAACGAATTCGAAACTTGTGTTAGGGAAAGCTTGTGAAAATGTGTACACGAGTCTATATGAAATTATTCCTTTTATAGAGGATGAAAAATCAGTAATCCACATGCTCACAACTCAGGAATGCATGTTTGTCGAATCCGTCATGCATGTAACATGTACGTAACACGGAATATCATGTTGAAGGAATCTATTCAAATTACATATCTCTAGGGTAGAATTCGCTCCAAGAGGGTTTTTCTGGGATCAAAGTGTGATTCTTGAAACTGGTGATAGGAGAAGCAACGAAGTCCAAGGAACTATTTCAAAGTGCGTAAGTAACTTGTTTGGTGGTTGAAATATCTGTCATGCGCATGTTCACAGCTCAGAAATGCATGTTTGAAGAATCCGTGATGCATGAAACATGTTCGGATTACGGAATGCCATGGTTATGTAAACAAGGTAAATTACATGTGTATTGGTGAGAATTCGCTCAAAGAGTGTTTTCTACTGCCAAATGTCCGATTTTAGAACCTGGTGATACAAAAAACTTATGAAGTCAGAGTAAATATTTCAAAGTGTAATATATGCCTTCTTTGGTGGATGAAAGTTCACTAATCCACATGTTCACAACTCAGAAACGCATGTTTCTCGAATCCGTCATGCATGTATCATGTACGGAACCCGGAATGCCATGTTGATGGAATTCATGTAAATTATATATCTATTAGGTTGAATACACTCCAGAAGTATTCTTCTGTGAAAAATGAACGAATTCGAAACTTGTGTTAGGGAAAGATAGTGAAAATGTGTACACGAGTCTATATGAAATTATTCCTTTTATAGAGGATGAAAAATCAGTAATCCACATGCTCACAACTCAGGAATGCATGTTTGTCGAATCCGTCATGCATGTAACATGTACGGAACACGGAATATCATGTTGAAGGAATCTATTCAAATTACATATCTCTAGGTTAGAATTCGCTCCAAGAGGGTTTTTCTGGGATCAAAGTGTGATTCTTGAAACTGGTGATAGGAGAAGCAACGAAGTCCAAGGAACTATTTCAAAGTGCGTATGTAACTTGTTTGGTGGTTGAAACAACTGTCATGCACATGTTCACAGCTCAGAAATGCATGTTTGAGGAATCCGTGATGCATGAAACATGTTCGGAATACGGAATGCCATGGTTATTTAAACAATGTAAATTACATGTGTATTGGTGAGAATTCGCTCAAAGAGTGTTTTCTACTGCCAAATGTCTGATTTTAGAACCTGGTGATACAAAAAACTTATGAAGTCAGAGTAAATATTTCAAAGTGTAATATATGCCTTCTTTGGTGGATGAAAGTTCACTAATCCACATGCTCACAACTCAGAAACGCGTGTTTCTCGAATCCGTCATGCATGTATCATGTACGGAACCCGGAATGCCATGTTGATGGAATTCATGTAAATTATATATCTATTAGGTTGAATACACTCCAGAAGTATTCTTCTGTGAAAAATGAACGAATTCGAAACTTGTGTTAGGGAAAGATTGTGAAAATGTGTACACGAGTCTATATGAAATTATTCCTTTTATAGAGGATGAAAAATCAGTAATCCACATGCTCACAACTCAGGAATGCATGTTTGTGGAATCCGTCATGCATGTAACATGTACGGAACACGGAATATCATGTTGAAGGAATCTATTCAAATTACATATCTCTAGGGTAGAATTCGCTCCAAGAGGGTTTTTCTGGGATCAAAGTGTGATTCTTGAAACTGGTGATAGGAGAAGCAACGAAGTCCAAGGAACTATTTCAAAGTGCATAAGTAACTTGTTTGGTGGTTGAAACATCTGTCATGCGCATGTTCACAGCTCAGAAATGCATGTTTGAGGAATCCGTGATGCATGAAACATGTTCGGAATACGGAATGCCATGGTTATGTAAACAATGTAAATTACATGTGTATTGGTGAGAATTCGCTCAAAGAGTGTTTTCTACTGCCAAATGTCCGATTTTAGAACCTGGTGATACAAAAAACTTATGAAGTCAGAGTAAATATTTCAAAGTGTAATATATGCCTTCTTTGGTGGATGAAAGTTCACTAATCCACATGCTCACAACTCAGAAACGCATGTTTCTCGAATCCGTCATGCATGTATCATGTACGGAACCCGGAATGCCATGTTGATGGAATTCATGTAAATTAAATATCTATTAGGTTGAATACACTCCAGAAGAATCCTTCTGTGAAAAATGAACGAATTCGATACTTGTGTTACGGAAAACTTGTGAAAATGTGTACACGAGTCTATATAAAATTTTTCCTTTTATAGAGGATGAAAAATCAGTAATCCACATGCTCACAACTCAGGAATGCATGTTTGTCGAATCCGCCATGCATGTAACATGTACGGAACACGGAATATCATGTTGAAGGAATCTATTCAAATTACATATCTCTAGGGTAGAATTCGCTCCAAGAGGGTTTTTCTGGGATCAAAGTGTGATTCTTGAAACTGGTGATAGGAGAAGCAACGAAGTCCAAGGAACTATTTCAAAGTGCATAAGTAACTTGTTTGGTGGTTGAAATATCTGTCATGCGCATGTTCACAGCTCAGAAATGCATGTTTGAGGAATCCGTGATGCATGAAACATGTTCGGAATACGGAATGCCATGGTTATGTAAACAATGTAAATTACATGTGTATTGGTGAGAATTCGCTCAAAGAGTGTTTTCTACTGCCAAATGTCCGATTTTAGAACCTGGTGATACAAAAAACTTATGAAGTCAGAGTAAATATTTCAAAGTGTAATATATGCCTTCTTTGGTGGATGAAAGTTCACTAATCCACATGCTCACAACTCAGAAACGCATGTTTCTCGAATCCGTCATGCATGTATCATGTACGGAACCCGGAATGCCATGTTGATGGAATTCATGTAAATTATATATCTATTAGGTTGAATACACTCCAGAAGTATTCTTCTGTGAAAAATGAACGAATTCGAAACTTGTGTTAGGGAAAGCTTGTGAAAATGTGTACACGAGTCTATATGAAATTATTCCTTTTATAGAGGATGAAAAATCAGTAATCTACATGCTCACAACTCAGGAATGCATGTTTGTCGAATTCGGCATGCATGTAACATGTACGTAACACGGAATATCATGTTGAAGGAATCTATTCAAATTACATATCCCTACGGTAGAATTCGCTTCAAGAGGGTTTTTCTGGGATCAAAGTGTGATTCTTGAAACTGGTGATAGGAGAAGCAACGAAGTCCAAGGAAATATTTCAAAGTGCATAAGTAACTTGTTTGGTGGTTGAAACATCTGTCATGCGCATGATCACAGCTCAGAAATGCATGTTTGAAGAATCCGTGATGCATGAAACATGTTCGGAATACGGAATGCCATGGTTATGTAAACAAGGTAAATTACATGTGTATTGGTGAGAATTCGCTCAAAGAGTGTTTTCTACTGCCAAATGTCCGATTTTAGAACCTGGTGATACAAAAAACTTATGAAGTCAGAGTAAATATTTCAAAGTGTAATATATGCCTTCTTTGGTGGATGAAAGTTCACTAATCCACATGCTCACAACTCAGAAACGCATGTTTCTCGAATCCGTCATGCATGTATCATGTACGGAACCCGGAATGCCATGTTGATGGAATTCATGTAAATTATATATCTATTAGGTTGAATACACTCCAGAAGTATTCTTCTGTGAAAAATGAACGAATTCGAAACTTGTGTTAGGGAAAGCTTGTGAAAATGTGTACACGAGTCTATATGAAATTATTCCTTTTATAGAGGATGAAAAATCAGTAATCCACATGCTCACAACTCAGGAATGCATGTTTGTCGAATCCGTCATGCATGTAACATGTACGTAACACGGAATATCATGTAGAAGGAAACAATTCAAATTACATATCTCTAGGGTAGAATTCGCTCCAAGAGGGTTTTTCTGGGATCAAAGTGTGATTCTTGAAACTGGTGATAGGAGAAGCAACGAAGTCCAAGGAACTATTTCAAAGTGCATAAGTAACTTGTTTGGTGGTTGAAACATCTGTCATGCGCATGTTCACAGCTCAGAAATGCATGTTTGAAGAATCCGTGATGCATGAAACATGTTCGGAATACGGAATGCCATGGTTATGTAAACAAGGTAAATTACATGTGTATTGGTGAGAATTCGCTCAAAGAGTGTTTTCTACTGCCAAATGTCCGATTTTAGAACCTGGTGATACAAAAAACTTATGAAGTCAGAGTAAATATTTCAAAGTGTAATATATGTCTTCTTTGATGGATGAAAGTTCACTAATCCACATGCTCACAACTCAGAAACGCATGTTTCTCGAATCCGTCATGCATGTATCATGTACGGAACCCGGAATGCCATGTTGATGGAATTCATGTAAATTATATATCTATTAGGTTGAATACACTCCAGAAGTATTCTTCTGTGAAAAATGAACGAATTCGAAACTTGTGTTAGGGAAAGCTTGTGAAAATGTGTACACGAGTCTATATGAAATTATTCCTTTTATAGAGGATGAAAAATCAGTAATCCACATGCTCACAACTCAGGAATGCATGTTTGTCGAATCCGTCATGCATGTAACATGTACGGAACACGGAATATCATGTTGAAGGAATCTATTCAAATTACATATCTCTAGGGTAGAATTCGCTCCAAGAGGGTTTTTCTGGGATCAAAGTGTGATTCTTGAAACTGGTGATAGGAGAAGCAACGAAGTCCAAGGAACTATTTCAAAGTGCATAAGTAACTTGTTTGGTGGTTGAAATATCTGTCATGCGCATGTTCACAGCTCAGAAATGCATGTTTGAGGAATCCGTGATGCATGAAACATGTTCGGAATACGGAATGCCATGGTTATGTAAACAATGTAAATTACATGTGTATTGGTGAGAATTCGCTCAAAGAGTGTTTTCTACTGCCAAATGTCCGATTTTAGAACCTGGTGATACAAAAAACTTATGAAGTCAGAGTAAATATTTCAAAGTGTAATATATGCCTTCTTTGGTGGATGAAAGTTCACTAATCCACATGCTAACAACTCAGAAACGCATGTTTCTCGAATCCGTCATGCATGTATCATGTACGGAACCCGGAATGCCATGTTGATGGAATTCATGTAAATTAAATATCTATTAGGTTGAATACACTTCAGAAGAATCCTTCTGTGAAAAATGAACGAATTCGAAACTTGTGTTACGGAAAACTTGTGAAAATGTGTACACGAGTCTATATAAAATTATTCCTTTTATAGAGGATGAAAAATCAGTAATCCACATGCTCTCAACTCAGGAATGCATGTTTGTCGAATCCGTCATGCATGTAACATGTACGTAACACGGAATATCATGTAGAAGGAAACTATTCAAATTACATATCTCTAGGGTAGAATTCGCTCCAAGAGGGTTTTTCTGGGATCAAAGTGTGATTCTTGAAACTTGTGATAGGAGAAGCAACGAAGTCCAAGGGACTATTTCAAAGTGCATAAGTAACTTGTTTGGTGGTTGAAACATCTGTCATGCACATGTTCACAGCTCAGAAATGCATGTTTGAGGAATCCGTGATGCACGAATCATGTTCGGAATACGGAATGCCATGGTTATGTAAACAATGTAAATTGCATCTGTATTGGTGAGAATTCGCTCAAAGAGTGTTTTCTACTGCCAAATGTCCGATTTTAGAACCTGGTGATACAAAAAACTTATGAAGTCAGAGTAAATATTTCAAAGTGTAATATATGCCTTCTTTGGTGGATGAAAGTTCACTAATCCACATGCTGACAACTCAGAAACGCATGTTTCTCGAATCCGTCATGCATGTATCATGTACGGAACCCGGAATGCCATGTTGATGGAATTCATGTAAATTATATATCTATTAGGTTGAATACACTCCAGAAGTATTCTTCTGTGAAAAATGAACGAATTCGAAAATTGTGTTACGGAAAACTTGTGAAAATGTGTACACAAGTCTATATAAAATTATTCCTTTTATAGAGGATGAAAAATCAGTAATCCACATGCTCACAACTCAGGAATGCATGTTTGTCGAATCCGTCATGCATGTAACATGTACGGAACATGGAATATCATGTTGAAGGAATCTATTCAAATTACATATCTTTAGGGTAGAATTCGCTCCAAGAGGGTTTTTCTGGGATCAAAGTGTGATTCTTGAAACTGGTGATAGGAGAAGCAACGAAGTCCAAGGAACTATTTCAAAGTGCATAAGTAACTTGTTTGGTGGTTGAAACATCTGTCATGCGCATGTTCACAGCTCAGAAATGCATGTTTGAGGAATCCGTGATGCATGAAACATGTTCGGAATACGGAATGCCATGGTTATGTAAACAATGTAAATTACATGTGTATTGGTGAGAATTCGCTCAAAGAGTGTTTTCTACTGCCAAATGTCCGATTTTAGAACCTGGTGATACAAAAAACTTATGAAGTCAGAGTAAATATTTCAAAGTGTAATATATGCCTTCTTTGGTGGATGAAAGTTCACTAATCCACATGCTCACAACTCAGAAACGCGTGTTTCTCGAATCCGTCATGCATGTATCATGTACGGAACCCGGAATGCCATGTTGATGGAATTCATGTAAATTATATATCTATTAGGTTGAATACACTCCAGAAGTATTCTTCTGTGAAAAATGAACGAATTCAAAACTTGTGTTAGGGAAAGCTTGTGAAAATGTGTACACGAGTCTATATGAAATTATTCCTTTTATAGAGGATGAAAAATCAGTAATCCACATGCTCACAACTCAGGAATGCATGTTTGTCGAATCCGTCATGCATGTAACATGTACGGAACACGGAATATCATGTTGAAGGAATCTATTCAAATTACATATCTCTAGGTTAGAATTCGCTCCAAGAGGGTTTTTCTGGGATCAAAGTGTGATTCTTGAAACTGGTGATAGGAGAAGCAACGAAGTCCAAGGAACTATTTCAAAGTGCGTAAGTAACTTGTTTGGTGGTTGAAACAACTGTCATGCACATGTTCACAGCTCAGAAATGCATGTTTGAAGAATCCGTGATGCATGAAACATGTTCGGAATACGGAATGCCATGGTTATGTAAACAATGTAAATTACATGTGTATTGGTGAGAATTCGCTCAAAGAGTGTTTTCTACTGCCAAATGTCCGATTTTAGAACCTGGTGATACAAAAAACTTATGAAGTCAGAGTAAATATTTCAAAGTGTAATATATGCCTTCTTTGGTGGATGAAAGTTCACTAATCCACATGCTCACAACTCAGAAACGCGTGTTTCTCGAATCCGTCATGCATGTATCATGTACGGAACCCGGAATGCCATGTTGATGGATTTCATGTAAATTATATATCTATTAGGTTGAATACACTCCAGAAGTATTCTTCTGTGAAAAATGAACGAATTCGAAAGTTGTGTTAGGGAAAGCTTTTGAAAATGTGTACACGAGTCTATATGAAATTATTCCTTTTATAGAGGATGAAAAATCAGTAATCCACATGCTCACAACTCAGGAATGCATGTTTGTCGAATCCGCCATGCATGTAACATGTACGGAACACGGAATATCATGTTGAAGGAATCTATTCAAATTACATATCTCTAGGGTAGAATTCGCTCCAAGAGGGTTTTTCTGGGATCAAAGTGTGATTCTTGAAACTGGTGATAGGAGAAGCAACGAAGTCCAAGGAACTATTTCAAAGTGCATAAGTAACTTGTTTGGTGGTTGAAACATCTGTCATGCGCATGTTCACAGCTCAGAAATGCATGTTTGAGGAATCCGTGATGCATGAAACATGTTCGGAATACGGAATGCCATGGTTATGTAAACAATGTAAATTACATGTGTATTGGTGAGAATTCGCTCAAAGAGTGTTTTCTACTGCCAAATGTCCGATTTTAGAACCTGGTGATACAAAAAACTTATGAAGTCAGAGTAAATATTTCAAAGTGTAATATATGCCTTCTTTGGTGGATGAAAGTTCACTAATCCACATGCTCACAACTCAGAAACGCATGTTTGTCGAATACGTCATGCATGTATCATGTACGGAACCCGGAATGCCATGTTGATGGAATTCATGTAAATTAAATATCTATTAGGTTGAATACACTCCAGAAGTATTCTTCTGTGAAAAATGAACGAATTTGAATCTTGTGTTACGGAAAGCTTGTGAAAATGTGTACACGAGTCTATATAAAATTATTCCTTTTATAGAGGATGAAAAATCAGTAATCCACATGCTCACAACTCAGGAATGCATGTTTGTCGAATCCGTCATGCATGTAACATGTACGTAACACGGAATATCATGTAGAAGGGAACTTTTCAAATTACATATCTCTAGGGTAGAATTCGCTCCAAGAGAGTTTTTCTGGGATCAAAGTGTGATTCTTGAAACTTGTGATAGGAGAAGCAACGAAGTCCAAGGGACTATTTCAAAGTGCATAAGTAACTTGTTTGGTGGTTGAAACATCTGTCATGCGCATGTTCACAGGTCAGAAATGCATGTTTGAGGAATCCGTGATGCATGAAACATGTTCGGAATACGGAATGCCATGGTTATGTAAACAATGTAAATTACATGTGTATTGGTGAGAATTCGCTCAAAGAGTGTTTTCTACTGCCAAATGTCCGATTTTAGAACCTGGTGATACAAAAAACTTATGAAGTCAGAGTAAATATTTCAAAGTGTAATATATGCCTTCTTTGGTGGATGAAAGTTCACTAATCCACATGCTCACAACTCAGAAACGCATGTTTCTCGAATCCGTCATGCATGTATCATGTACGGAACCCGGAATGCCATGTTGATGGAATTCATGTAAATTATATATCTATTAGGTTGAATACACTGCAGAAGTATTCTTCTGTGAAAAATGAACGAATTCGAAACTTGTGTTAGGGAAAGCTTGTGAAAATGTGTACACGAGTCTATATGAAATTATTCCTTTTATAGAGGATGAAAAATCAGTAATCCACATGCTCACAACTCAGGAATGCATGTTTGTCGAATCCGTCATGCATGTAACATGTACGTAACACGGAATATCATGTAGAAGGGAACTATTCAAATTACATATCTCTAGGGTAGAATTCGCTCCAAGAGGGTTTTTCTGGCATCAAAGTGTGATTCTTGAAACTTGTGATAGGAGAAGCAACGAAGTCCAAGGGACTATTTCAAAGTGCATAAGTAACTTGTTTGGTGTTTGAAACATCTGTCATGCGCATGTTCACAGGTCAGAAATGCATGTTTGAGGAATCCGTGATGCACGAATCATGTTCGGAATACGGAATGCCATGGTTATGTAAACAATGTAAATTACATGTGTATTGGTGAGAATTCGCTCAAAGAGTGTTTTCTACTGCCAAATATCTGATTTTAGAACCTGGTGATACAAAAAACTTATGAAGTCAGAGTAAATATTTCAAAGTGTAATATATGCCTTCTTTGGTGGATGAAAGTTCACTAATCCACATGCTCACAACTCAGAAACGCATGTTTCTCGAATCCGTCATGCATGTATCATGTACGGAACCCGGAACGCCATGTTGATGGAATTCATGTAAATTATATATCTATTAGGTTGAATACACTCCAGAAGTATTCTTCTGTGAAAAATGAACGAATTCGAAACTTGTGTTAGGGAAAGCTTGTGAAAATGTGTACACGAGTCTATATGAAATTATTCCTTTTATAAGAGGATGAAAAATCAGTAATCCACATGCTCTCAACTCAGGAATGCATGTTTGTCGAATCCGTCATGCATGTAACATGTACGTAACACGGAATATCATGTAGAAGGAAACTATTCAAATTACATATCTCTAGGGTAGAATTCGCTCCAAGAGGGTTTTTCTGGGATCAAAGTGTGATTCTTGAAACTTGTGATAGGAGAAGCAACGAAGTCCAAGGGACTATTTCAAAGTGCATAAGTAACTTGTTTGGTGGTTGAAACATCTGTCATGCGCATGTTCACAGGTCAGAAATGCATGTTTGAGGAATCCGTGATGCACGAATCATGTTCGGAATACGGAATGCCATGGTTATGTAAACAATGTAAATTACCTGTGTATTGGTGAGAATTCGCTCAAAGAGTGTTTTCTACTGCCAAATATCCGATTTTAGAACCTGGTGATACAAAAAACTTATGAAGTCAGAGTAAATATTTCAAAGTGTAATATATGCCTTCTTTGGTGGATGAAAGGTCACTAATCCACATGCTCACAACTCAGAAACGCATGTTTCTCGAATCCGTCATGCATGTATCATGTACGGAACCCGGAATGCCATGTTGATGGAATTCATGTAAATTATATATCTATTAGGTTGAATACACTCCAGAAGTATTCTTCTGTGAAAAATGAACGAATTCGAAACTTGTGTTAGGGAAAGCTTGTGAAAATGTGTACACGAGTCTATATGAAATTATTCCTTTTATAGAGGATGAAAAATCAGTAATCCACATGCTCACAACTCAGGAATGCATGTTTGTGGAATCCGTCATGCATGTAACATGTACGGAACATGGAATATCATGTTGAAGGAATCTATTCAAATTACATATCTCTAGGTTAGAATTCGCTCCAAGAGGGTTTTTCTGGGATCAAAGTGTGATTCTTGAAACTGGTGATAGGAGAAGCAACGAAGTCCAAGGAACTATTTCAAAGTGCATAAGTAACTTGTTTGGTGGTTGAAACATCTGTCATGCGCATGTTCACAGCTCAGAAATGCATGTTTGAGGAATCCGTGATGCATGAAACATGTTCGGAATACGGAATGCCATGGTTATGTAAACAATGTAAATTACATGTGTATTGGTGAGAATTCGCTCAAAGAGTGTTTTCTACTGCCAAATGCCCGATTTTAGAACCTGGTGATACAAAAAACTTATGAAGTCAGAGTAAATATTTCAAAGTGTAATATATGCCTTCTTTGGTGGATGAAAGTTCACTAATCCACATGCTCACAACTCAGAAACGCATGTTTCTCGAATCCGTCATGCATGTATCATGTACGGAACCCGGAATGCCATGTTGATGGAATTCATGTAAATTATATATCTATTAGGTTGAATACACTCCAGAAGTATTCTTCTGTGATAAATGAACGAATTCGAAACTTGTGTTAGGGAAAGCTTGTGAAAATGTGTACACGAGTCTATATGAAATTATTCCTTTTATAGAGGATGAAAAATCAGTAATCTACATGCTCACAACTCAGGAATACATGTTTGTCGAATTCGGCATGCATGTAACATGTACGTAACACGGAATATCATGTTGAAGGAATCTATTCAAATTACATATCTCTAGGGTAGAATTCGCTCCAAGAGGGTTTTTCTGGGATCAAAGTGTGATTCTTGAAACTGGTGATAGGAGAAGCAACGAAGTCCAAGGGACTATTTCAAAGTGCATAAGTAACTTGTTTGGTGGTTGAAACATCTGTCATGCGCATGATCACAGCTCAGAAATGCATGTTTGAAGAATCCATGATGCATGAAACATGTTCGGAATACGGAATGCCATGGTTATGTAAACAAGGTAAATTACATGTGTATTGGGGAGAATTCGCTCAAAGAGTGTTTTCTACTGCCAAATGTCCGATTTTAGAACCTGGTGATACAAAAAACTTATGAAGTCAGAGTAAATATTTCAAAGTGTAATATATGCCTTCTTTGATGGATGAAAGTTCACTAATCCACATGCTCACAACTCAGAAACGCATGTTTCTCGAATCCATCATGCATGTATCATGTACGGAACCCAGAATGCCATGTTGATGGAATTCATGTAAATTATATATCTATTAGGTTGAATACACTCCAGAAGTATTCTTCTGTGAAAAATGAACGAATTCGAAACTTGTGTTAGGGAAAGATAGTGAAAATGTGTACACGAGTCTATATGAAATTATTCCTTTTATAGAGGATGAAAAATCAGTAATCCACATGCTCACAACTCAGGAATGCATGTTTGTCGAATCCGTCATGCATGTAACATGTACGGAACACGGAATATCATGTTGAAGGAATCTATTCAAATTACATATCTCTAGGTTAGAATTCGCTCCAAGAGGGTTTTTCTGGGATCAAAGTGTGATTCTTGAAACTGGTGATAGGAGAAGCAACGAAGTCCAAGGAACTATTTCAAAGTGCGTAAGTAACTTGTTTGGTGGTTGAAACAACTGTCATGCAAATGTTCACAGCTCAGAAATGCATGTTTGAGGAATCCGTGATGCATGAAACATGTTCGGAATACGGAATGCCATGGTTATGTAAACAATGTAAATTACATGTGTATTGGTGAGAATTCGCTCAAAGAGTGTTTTCTACTGCCAAATGTCCGATTTTAGAACCTGGTGATACAAAAAACTTATGATGTCAGAGTAAATATTTCAAAGTGTAATATATGCCTTCTTTGGTGGATGAAAGTTCACTAATCCACATGCTCACAACTCAGAAACGCATGTTTCTGGAATCCGTCATGCATGTATCATGTACGGAACCCGGAATGCCATGTTGATGGAATTCATGTAAATTAAATATCTATTAGGTTGAATACACTCCAGAAGAATCCTTCTGTGAAAAATGAACGAATTCGAAACTTGTGTTACGGAAAACTTGTGAAAATGTGTACACGAGTCTATATAAAATTATTCCTTTTATAGAGGATGAAAAATCAGTAATCCACATGCTCTCAACTCAGGAATGCATGTTTGTCGAATCCGTCATGCATGTAACATGTACGTAACACGGAATATCATGTAGAAGGAAACTATTCAAATTACATATCTCTAGGGTAGAATTCGCTCCAAGAGGGTTTTTCTGGGATCAAAGTGTGATTCTTGAAACTTGTGATAGGAGAAGCAACGAAGTCCAAGGAACTATTTCAAAGTGCATAAGTAACTTGTTTGGTGGTTGAAACATCTGTCATGCGCATGATCACAGCTCAGAAATGCATGTTTGAGGAATCCGTGATGCATGAAACATGTTCGGAATACGGAATGCCATGGTTATGTAAACAATGTAAATTACATGTGTATTGGTGAGAATTCGCTCAAAGAGTGTTTTCTACTGCCAAATGTCCGATTTTAGAACCTGGTGATACAAAAAACTTATGAAGTCAGAGTAAATATTTCAAAGTGTAATATATGCCTACTTTGGTGGATGAAAGTTCACTAATCCACATGCTCACAACTCAGAAACGCATGTTTCTCGAATCCGTCATGCATGTATCATGTACGGAACCCGGAATGCCATGTTGATGGAATTCATGTAAATTAAATATCTATTAGGTTGAATACACTCCAGAAGAATCCTTCTGTGAAAAATGAACGAATTCGAAACTTGTGTTACGGAAAACTTGTGAAAATGTGTACACGAGTCTATATAAAATTATTCCTTTTATAGAGGATGAAAAATCAGTAATCCACATGCTCTCAACTCAGGAATGCATGTTTGTCAAATCCGTCATGCATGTAATATGTACGAAACACGGAATATCATGTAGAAGGAAACTATTCAAATTACATATCTCTAGGGTAGAATTCGCTCCAAGAGGGTTTTTCTGGGATCAAAGTGTGATTCTTGAAACTTGTGATAGGAGAAGCAACGAAGTCCAAGGGACTATTTCAAAGTGCATAAGTAACTTGTTTGGTGGTTGAAACATCTGTCATGCGCATGTTCACAGCTCAGAAATGCATGTTTGAGGAATCCGTGATGCACGAATCATGTTCGGAATACGGAATGCCATGGTTATGTAAACAATGTAAATTACATGTGTATTGGTGAGAATTCGCTCAAAGAGTGTTTTCTACTGCCAAATGTCCGATTTTAGAACCTGGTGATACAAAAAACTTATGAAGTCAGAGTAAATATTTCAAAGTGTAATATATGCCTTCTTTGGTGGATGAAAGTTCACTAATCCACATGCTCACAACTCAGAAACGCGTGTTTCTCGAATCTGTCATGCATGTATCATGTACGGAACCTGGAATGCCATGTTGATGGAATTCATGTAAATTATATATCTATTAGGTTGAATACACTCCAGAAGTATTCTTCTGTGAAAAATGAACGAATTCGAAACTTGTGTTAGGGAAAGCTTGTGAAAATGTGTACACGAGTCTATATGAAATTATTCCTTTTATAGAGTATGAAAAATCAGTAATCCACATGCTCACAACTCAGGAATGCATGTTTGTCGAATCCGTCATGCATGTAACATGTACGTAACACGGAATATCATGTTGAAGGAATCTATTCAAATTACATATCTCTAGGGTAGAATTCGCTCCAAGAGGGTTTTTCTGGGATCAAAGTGTGATTCTTGAAACTGGTGATAGGAGAAGCAACGAAGTCCAAGGAACTATTTCAAAGTGCATAAGTAACTTGTTTGGTGGTTGAAACATCTGTCATGCGCATGTTCACAGCTCAGAAATGCATGTTTGAGGAATCCGTGATGCATGAAACATGTTCGGAATACGGAATGCCATGGTTATGTAAACAATGTAAATTACATGTGTATTGGTGAGAATTCGCTCAAAGAGTGTTTTCTACTGCCAAATGTCCGATTTTAGAACCTGGTGATACAAAAAACTTATGAAGTCAGAGTAAATATTTCAAAGTGTAATATATGCCTTCTTTGGTGGATGAAAGTTCACTAATCCACATGCTCACAACTCAGAAACGCATGTTTCTCGAATCCGTCATGCATGTATCATGTACGGAACCCGGAATGCCATGTTGATGGAATTCATGTAAATTAAATATCTATTAGGTTGAATACACTCCAGAAGAATCCTTCTGTGAAAAATGAACGAATTCGAAACTTGTGTTACGGAACACTTGTGAAAATGTGTACACGAGTCTATATAAAATTATTCCTTTTATAGAGGATGAAAAATCAGTAATCCACATGCTCTCAACTCAGGAATGCATGTTTGTCAAATCCGTCATGCATGTAACATGTACGTAACACGGAATATCATGTAGAAGGAAACTATTCAAATTACATATCTCTAGGGTAGAATTCGATCCAAGAGGGTTTTTCTGGGATCAAAGTGTGATTCTTGAAACTTGTGATAGGAGAAGCAACGAAGTCCAAGGGACTATTTCAAAGTGCATAAGTAACTTGTTTGGTGGTTGAAACATCTGTCATGCGCATGTTCACAGCTCAGAAATGCATGTTTGAGGAATCCGTGATGCATGAAACATGTTCGGAATACGGAATGCCATGGTTATGTAAACAATGTAAATTACATGTGTATTGGTGAGAATTCGCTCAAAGAGTGTTTTCTACTGCCAAATGTCCGATTTTAGAACCTGGTGATACAAAAAACTTATGAAGTCAGAGTAAATATTTCAAAGTGTAATATATGCCTTCTTTGGTGGATGAAAGTTCACTAATCCACATGCTCACAACTCAGAAACGCATGTTTCTCGAATCCGTCATGCATGTATCATGTACGGAACCCGGAATGCCATGTTGATGGAATTCATGTAAATTAAATATCTATTAGGTTGAATACACTCCAGAAGAATACTTCTGTGAAAAATGAACGAATTCGAAACTTGTGTTACGGAAAAATTGTGAAAATGTGTACACGAGTCTATATAAAATTATTCCTTATATAGAGGATGAAAAATCAGTAATCCACATGCTCTCAACTCAGGAATGCATGTTTGTCAAATCCGTCATGCATGTAACATGTACGTAACACGGAATATCATGTAGAAGGAAACTATTCAAATTACATATCTCTAGGGTAGAATTCGCTCCAAGAGGGTTTTTCTGGGATCAAAGTGTGATTCTTGAAACTTGTGATAGGAGAAGCAACGAAGTCCAAGGGACTATTTCAAAGTGCATAAGTAACTTGTTTGGTGGTTGAAACATCTGTCATGTGCATGTTCACAGGTCAGAAATGCATGTTTGAGGAATCCGTGATGCACGAATCATGTTCGGAATACGGAATGCCATGGTTATGTAAACAATGTAAATTACATGTGTATTGGTGAGAATTCGCTCAAAGAGTGTTTTCTACTGCCAAATATCCGATTTTAGGACCTGGTGATACAAAAAAATTATGAAGTCAGAGTAAATATTTCAAAGTGTAATATATGCCTTCTTTGGTGGATGAAAGTTCACTAATCCACATGCTCACAACTCAGAAACGCATGTTTCTCGAATCCGTCATGCATGTATCATGTACGGAACCCGGAATGCCATGTTGATGGAATTCATGTAAATTATATATCTATTAGGTTGAATACACTCCAGAAGTATTCTTCTGTGAAAAATGAACGAATTCGAAACTTGTGTTAGGGAAAGCTTGTGAAAATGTGTACACGAGTCTATATGAAATTATTCCTTTTATAGAGGATGAAAAATCAGTAATCCACATGCTCACAACTCAGGAATGCATGTTTGTCGAATCCGTCATGCATGTAACATGTACGGAACACGGAATATCATGTTGAAGGAATCTATTCAAATTACATATCTCTAGGGTAGAATTCGCTCCAAGAGGGTTTTTCTGGGATCAAAGTGTGATTCTTGAAACTGGTGATAGGAGAAGCAACGAAGTCCAAGGAACTATTTCAAAGTGCATAAGTAACTTGTTTGGTGGTTGAAACATCTGTCATGCGCATGTTCACAGCTCAGAAATGCATGTTTGAGGAATCCGTGATGCATGAAACATGTTCGGAATACGGAATGCCATGGTTATGTAAACAATGTAAATTACATCTGTATTGGTGAGAATTCGCTCAAAGAGTGTTTTCTACTGCCAAATATCCGATTTTAGAACCTGGTGATACAAAAAACTTATGAAGTCAGAGTAAATATTTCAAAGTGTAATATATGCCTTTTTTGGTGGATGAAAGTTCACTAATCCACATGCTCACAACTCAGAAACGCATGTTTCTCGAATCCGTCATGCATGTATCATGTACGGAACCCGGAATGCCATGTTGATGGAATTCATGTAAATTATATATCTATTAGGTTGAATACACTCCAGAAGTATTCTTCTGTGAAAAATGAACGAATTCGAAACTTGTGTTAGGGAAAGCTTGTGAAAATGTGTACACGAGTCTATATGAAATTATTCCTTTTATAGAGGATGAAAAATCAGTAATCCACATGCTCACAACTCAGGAATGCATGTTTGTCGAATCCGTCATGCATGTAACATGTACGTAACACGGAATATCATGTTGAAGGAATCTATTCAAATTACATATCTCTAGGGTAGAATTCGCTCCAAGAGGGTTTTTCTGGGATCAAAGTGTGATTCTTGAAACTGGTGATAGGAGAAGCAACGAAGTCCAAGGAACTATTTCAAAGTGCATAAGTAACTTGTTTGGTCGTTGAAACATCTGTCATGCGCATGTTCACAGCTCAGAAATGCATGTTTGGAGAATCCGTGATGCATGAAACATGTTCGGAATACGGAATGCCATGGTTATTTAAACAAGGTAAATTACATGTGTATTGGTGAGAATTCGCTCAAAGAGTGTTTTCTACTGCCAAATGTCCGATTTTAGAACCTGGTGATACAAAAAACTTATGAAGTCAGAGTAAATATTTCAAAGTGTAATATATGCCTTCTTTGGTGGATGAAAGTTCACTAATCCACATGTTCACAACTCAGAAACGCATGTTTCTCGAATCCGTCATGCATGTATCATATACGGAACCCGGAATGCCATGTTGATGGAATTCATGTAAATTATATATCTATTAGGTTGAATAAACTCCAGAAGTATTCTTCTGTGAAAAATGAACGAATTCGAAACTTGTGTTAGGGAAAGCTTGTGAAAATGTGTACACGAGTCTATATGAAATTATTCCTTTTATAGAGGATGAAAAATCAGTAATCCACATGCTCACAACTCAGGAATGCATGTTTGTCGAATCCGTCATGCATGTAACATGTACGTAACACGGAATATCATGTTGAAGGAATCTATTCAAATTACATATCTCTAGGGTAGAATTCGCTCCAAGAGGGTTTTTCTGGGATCAAAGTGTGATTCTTGAAACTGGTGATAGGAGAAGCAACGAAGTCCAAGGAACTATTTCAAAGTGCGTAAGTAACTTGTTTGGTGGTTGAAATATCTGTCATGCGCATGTTCACAGCTCAGAAATGCATGTTTGAAGAATCCGTGATGCATGAAACATGTTCGGATTACGGAATGCCATGGTTATGTAAACAAGGTAAATTACATGTGTATTGGTGAGAATTCGCTCAAAGAGTGTTTTCTACTGCCAAATGTCCGATTTTAGAACCTGGTGATACAAAAAACTTATGAAGTCAGAGTAAATATTTCAAAGTGTAATATATGCCTTCTTTGGTGGATGAAAGTTCACTAATCCACATGTTCACAACTCAGAAACGCATGTTTCTCGAATCCGTCATGCATGTATCATGTACGGAACCCGGAATGCCATGTTGATGGAATTCATGTAAATTATATATCTATTAGGTTGAATACACTCCAGAAGTATTCTTCTGTGAAAAATGAACGAATTCGAAACTTGTGTTAGGGAAAGATAGTGAAAATGTGTACACGAGTCTATATGAAATTATTCCTTTTATAGAGGATGAAAAATCAGTAATCCATATGCTCACAACTCAGGAATGCATGTTTGTCGAATCCGTCATGCATGTAACATGTACGGAACACGGAATATCATGTTGAAGGAATCTATTCAAATTACATATCTCGAGGTTAGAATTCGCTCCAAGAGGGTTTTTCTGGGATCAAAGTGTGATTCTTGAAACTGGTGATAGGAGAAGCAACGAAGTCCAAGGAACTATTTCAAAGTGCGTAAGTAACTTGTTTGGTGGTTGAAACAACTGTCATGCACATGTTCACAGCTCAGAAATGCATGTTTGAGGAATCCGTGATGCATGAAACATGTTCGGAATACGGAATGCCATGGTTATTTAAACAATGTAAATTACATGTGTATTGGTGAGAATTCGCTCAAAGAGTGTTTTCTACTGCCAAATGTCTGATTTTAGAACCTGGTGATACAAAAAACTTATGAAGTCAGAGTAAATATTTCAAAGTGTAATATATGCCTTCTTTGGTGGATGAAAGTTCACTAATCCACATGCTCACAACTCAGAAACGCGTGTTTCTCGAATCCGTCATGCATGTATCATGTACGGAACCCGGAATGCCATGTTGATGGAATTCATGTAAATTATATATCTATTAGGTTGAATACACTCCAGAAGTATTCTTCTGTGAAAAATGAACGAATTCGAAACTTGTGTTAGGGAAAGATTGTGAAAATGTGTACACGAGTCTATATGAAATTATTCCTTTTATAGAGGATGAAAAATCAGTAATCCACATGCTCACAACTCAGGAATGCATGTTTGTGGAATCCGTCATGCATGTAACATGTACGGAACACGGAATATCATGTTGAAGGAATCTATTCAAATTACATATCTCTAGGGTAGAATTCGCTCCAAGAGGGTTTTTCTGGGATCAAAGTGTGATTCTTGAAACTGGTGATAGGAGAAGCAACGAAGTCCAAGGAACTATTTCAAAGTGCATAAGTAACTTGTTTGGTGGTTGAAACATCTGTCATGCGCATGTTCACAGCTCAGAAATGCATGTTTGAGGAATCCGTGATGCATGAAACATGTTCGGAATACGGAATGCCATGGTTATGTAAACAATGTAAATTACATGTGTATTGGTGAGAATTCGCTCAAAGAGTGTTTTCTACTGCCAAATGTCCGATTTTAGAACCTGGTGATACAAAAAACTTATGAAGTCAGAGTAAATATTTCAAAGTGTAATATATGCCTTCTTTGGTGGATGAAAGTTCACTAATCCACATGCTCACAACTCAGAAACGCATGTTTCTCGAATCCGTCATGCATGTATCATGTACGGAACCCGGAATGCCATGTTGATGGAATTCATGTAAATTAAATATCTATTAGGTTGAATACACTCCAGAAGAATCCTTCTGTGAAAAATGAACGAATTCGATACTTGTGTTACGGAAAACTTGTGAAAATGTGTACACGAGTCTATATAAAATTTTTCCTTTTATAGAGGATGAAAAATCAGTAATCCACATGCTCACAACTCAGGAATGCATGTTTGTCGAATCCGCCATGCATGTAACATGTACGGAACACGGAATATCATGTTGAAGGAATCTATTCAAATTACATATCTCTAGGGTAGAATTCGCTCCAAGAGGGTTTTTCTGGGATCAAAGTGTGATTCTTGAAACTGGTGATAGGAGAAGCAACGAAGTCCAAGGAACTATTTCAAAGTGCATAAGTAACTTGTTTGGTGGTTGAAATATCTGTCATGCGCATGTTCACAGCTCAGAAATGCATGTTTGAGGAATCCGTGATGCATGAAACATGTTCGGAATACGGAATGCCATGGTTATGTAAACAATGTAAATTACATGTGTATTGGTGAGAATTCGCTCAAAGAGTGTTTTCTACTGCCAAATGTCCGATTTTAGAACCTGGTGATACAAAAAACTTATGAAGTCAGAGTAAATATTTCAAAGTGTAATATATGCCTTCTTTGGTGGATGAAAGTTCACTAATCCACATGCTCACAACTCAGAAACGCATGTTTCTCGAATCCGTCATGCATGTATCATGTACGGAACCCGGAATGCCATGTTGATGGAATTCATGTAAATTAAATATCTATTAGGTTGAATACACTCCAGAAGAATCCTTCTGTGAAAAATGAACGAATTCGATACTTGTGTTACGGAAAACTTGTGAAAATGTGTACACGAGTCTATATAAAATTATTCCTTTTATAGAGGATGAAAAATCAGTAATCCACATGCTCTCAACTCAGGAATGCATGTTTGTCGAATCCGTCATGCATGTAACATGTACGGAACACGGAATATCATGTAGAAGGAAACTATTCAAATTACATATCTCTAGGGTAGAATTCGCTCCAAGAGGGTTTTTCAGGCATCAAAGTGTGATTCTTGAAACTGGTGATAGGAGAAGCAACGAAGTCCAAGGAACTATTTCAAAGTGCATAAGTAACTTGTTTGGTGGTTGAAACATCTGTCATGCGCATGTTCACAGGTCAGAAATGCATGTTTGAGGAATCCGTGATGCACGAATCATGTTCGGAATACGGAATGCCATGGTTATGTAAACAATGTAAATTACATGTGTATTGGTGAGAATTCGCTCAAAGAGTGTTTTCTACTGCCAAATGTCCGATTTTAGAACCTGGTGATACAAAAAACTTATGAAGTCAGAGTAAATATTTCAAAGTGTAATATATGCCTTCTTTGGTGGATGAAAGTTCACTAATCCACATGCTCACAACTCAGAAACGCATGTTTCTCGAATCCGTCATGCATGTATCATGTACGGAACCCGGAATGCCATGTTGATGGAATTCATGTAAATTATATATCTATTAGGTTGAATACACTCCAGAAGTATTCTTCTGTGAAAAATGAACGAATTCGAAACTTGTGTTAGGGAAAGCTTGTGAAAATGTGTACACGAGTCTATATGAAATTATTCCTTTTATAGAGGATGAAAAATCAGTAATCTACATGCTCACAACTCAGGAATGCATGTTTGTCGAATTCGGCATGCATGTAACATGTACGTAACACGGAATATCATGTTGAAGGAATCTATTCAAATTACATATCTCTAGGGTAGAATTCGCTCCAAGAGGGTTTTTCTGGGATCAAAGTGTGATTCTTGAAACTGGTGATAGGAGAAGCAACGAAGTCCAAGGAAATATTTCAAAGTGCATAAGTAACTTGTTTGGTGGTTGAAACATCTGTCATGCGCATGATCACAGCTCAGAAATGCATGTTTGAAGAATCCGTGATGCATGAAACATGTTCGGAATACGGAATGCCATGGTTATGTAAACAAGGTAAATTACATGTGTATTGGTGAGAATTCGCTCAAAGAGTGTTTTCTACTGCCAAATGTCCGATTTTAGAACCTGGTGATACAAAAAACTTATGAAGTCAGAGTAAATATTTCAAAGTGTAATATATGCCTTCTTTGGTGGATGAAAGTTCACTAATCCACATGCTCACAACTCAGAAACGCATGTTTCTCGAATCCGTCATGCATGTATCATGTACGGAACCCGGAATGCCATGTTGATGGAATTCATGTAAATTATATATCTATTAGGTTGAATACACTCCAGAAGTATTCTTCTGTGAAAAATGAACGAATTCGAAACTTGTGTTAGGGAAAGCTTGTGAAAATGTGTACACGAGTCTATATGAAATTATTCCTTTTATAGAGGATGAAAAATCAGTAATCCACATGCTCACAACTCAGGAATGCATGTTTGTCGAATCCGTCATGCATGTAACATGTACGTAACACGGAATATCATGTAGAAGGAAACAATTCAAATTACATATCTCTAGGGTAGAATTCGCTCCAAGAGGGTTTTTCTGGGATCAAAGTGTGATTCTTGAAACTGGTGATAGGAGAAGCAACGAAGTCCAAGGAACTATTTCAAAGTGCATAAGTAACTTGTTTGGTGGTTGAAACATCTGTCATGCGCATGTTCACAGCTCAGAAATGCATGTTTGAAGAATCCGTGATGCATGAAACATGTTCGGAATACGGAATGCCATGGTTATGTAAACAAGGTAAATTACATGTGTATTGGTGAGAATTCGCTCAAAGAGTGTTTTCTACTGCCAAATGTCCGATTTTAGAACCTGGTGATACAAAAAACTTATGAAGTCAGAGTAAATATTTCAAAGTGTAATATATGTCTTCTTTGATGGATGAAAGTTCACTAATCCACATGCTCACAACTCAGAAACGCATGTTTCTCGAATCCGTCATGCATGTATCATGTACGGAACCCGGAATGCCATGTTGATGGAATTCATGTAAATTATATATCTATTAGGTTGAATACACTCCAGAAGTATTCTTCTGTGAAAAATGAACGAATTCGAAACTTGTGTTAGGGAAAGCTTGTGAAAATGTGTACACGAGTCTATATGAAATTATTCCTTTTATAGAGGATGAAAAATCAGTAATCCACATGCTCACAACTCAGGAATGCATGTTTGTCGAATCCGTCATGCATGTAACATGTACGGAACACGGAATATCATGTTGAAGGAATCTATTCAAATTACATATCTCTAGGGTAGAATTCGCTCCAAGAGGGTTTTTCTGGGATCAAAGTGTGATTCTTGAAACTGGTGATAGGAGAAGCAACGAAGTCCAAGGAACTATTTCAAAGTGCATAAGTAACTTGTTTGGTGGTTGAAATATCTGTCATGCGCATGTTCACAGCTCAGAAATGCATGTTTGAGGAATCCGTGATGCATGAAACATGTTCGGAATACGGAATGCCATGGTTATGTAAACAATGTAAATTACATGTGTATTGGTGAGAATTCGCTCAAAGAGTGTTTTCTACTGCCAAATGTCCGATTTTAGAACCTGGTGATACAAAAAACTTATGAAGTCAGAGTAAATATTTCAAAGTGTAATATATGCCTTCTTTGGTGGATGAAAGTTCACTAATCCACATGCTAACAACTCAGAAACGCATGTTTCTCGAATCCGTCATGCATGTATCATGTACGGAACCCGGAATGCCATGTTGATGGAATTCATGTAAATTAAATATCTATTAGGTTGAATACACTTCAGAAGAATCCTTCTGTGAAAAATGAACGAATTCGAAACTTGTGTTACGGAAAACTTGTGAAAATGTGTACACGAGTCTATATAAAATTATTCCTTTTATAGAGGATGAAAAATCAGTAATCCACATGCTCTCAACTCAGGAATGCATGTTTGTCGAATCCGTCATGCATGTAACATGTACGGAACATGGAATATCATGTTGAAGGAATCTATTCAAATTACATATCTTTAGGGTAGAATTCGCTCCAAGAGGGTTTTTCTGGGATCAAAGTGTGATTCTTGAAACTGGTGATAGGAGAAGCAACGAAGTCCAAGGAACTATTTCAAAGTGCATAAGTAACTTGTTTGGTGGTTGAAACATCTGTCATGCGCATGTTCACAGCTCAGAAATGCATGTTTGAGGAATCCGTGATGCATGAAACATGTTCGGAATACGGAATGCCATGGTTATGTAAACAATGTAAATTACATGTGTATTGGTGAGAATTCGCTCAAAGAGTGTTTTCTACTGCCAAATGTCCGATTTTAGAACCTGGTGATACAAAAAACTTATGAAGTCAGAGTAAATATTTCAAAGTGTAATATATGCCTTCTTTGGAGGATGAAAGTTCACTAATCCACATGCTCACAACTCAGAAACGCGTGTTTCTCGAATCCGTCATGCATGTATCATGTACGGAACCCGGAATGCCATGTTGATGGAATTCATGTAAATTATATATCTATTAGGTTGAATACACTCCAGAAGTATTCTTCTGTGAAAAATGAACGAATTCAAAACTTGTGTTAGGGAAAGCTTGTGAAAATGTGTACACGAGTCTATATGAAATTATTCCTTTTATAGAGGATGAAAAATCAGTAATCCACATGCTCACAACTCAGGAATGCATGTTTGTCGAATCCGTCATGCATGTAACATGTACGGAACACGGAATATCATGTTGAAGGAATCTATTCAAATTACATATCTCTAGGTTAGAATTCGCTCCAAGAGGGTTTTTCTGGGATCAAAGTGTGATTCTTGAAACTGGTGATAGGAGAAGCAACGAAGTCCAAGGAACTATTTCAAAGTGCGTAAGTAACTTGTTTGGTGGTTGAAACAACTGTCATGCACATGTTCACAGCTCAGAAATGCATGTTTGAAGAATCCGTGATGCATGAAACATGTTCGGAATACGGAATGCCATGGTTATGTAAACAATGTAAATTACATGTGTATTGGTGAGAATTCGCTCAAAGAGTGTTTTCTACTGCCAAATGTCCGATTTTAGAACCTGGTGATACAAAAAACTTATGAAGTCAGAGTAAATATTTCAAAGTGTAATATATGCCTTCTTTGGTGGATGAAAGTTCACTAATCCACATGCTCACAACTCAGAAACGCGTGTTTCTCGAATCCGTCATGCATGTATCATGTACGGAACCCGGAATGCCATGTTGATGGATTTCATGTAAATTATATATCTATTAGGTTGAATACACTCCAGAAGTATTCTTCTGTGAAAAATGAACGAATTCGAAAGTTGTGTTAGGGAAAGCTTTTGAAAATGTGTACACGAGTCTATATGAAATTATTCCTTTTATAGAGGATGAAAAATCAGTAATCCACATGCTCACAACTCAGGAATGCATGTTTGTCGAATCCGCCATGCATGTAACATGTACGGAACACGGAATATCATGTTGAAGGAATCTATTCAAATTACATATCTCTAGGGTAGAATTCGCTCCAAGAGGGTTTTTCTGGGATCAAAGTGTGATTCTTGAAACTGGTGATAGGAGAAGCAACGAAGTCCAAGGAACTATTTCAAAGTGCATAAGTAACTTGTTTGGTGGTTGAAACATCTGTCATGCGCATGTTCACAGCTCAGAAATGCATGTTTGAGGAATCCGTGATGCATGAAACATGTTCGGAATACGGAATGCCATGGTTATGTAAACAATGTAAATTACATGTGTATTGGTGAGAATTCGCTCAAAGAGTGTTTTCTACTGCCAAATGTCCGATTTTAGAACCTGGTGATACAAAAAACTTATGAAGTCAGAGTAAATATTTCAAAGTGTAATATATGCCTTCTTTGGTGGATGAAAGTTCACTAATCCACATGCTCACAACTCAGAAACGCATGTTTGTCGAATACGTCATGCATGTATCATGTACGGAACCCGGAATGCCATGTTGATGGAATTCATGTAAATTAAATATCTATTAGGTTGAATACACTCCAGAAGTATTCTTCTGTGAAAAATGAACGAATTTGAATCTTGTGTTACGGAAAGCTTGTGAAAATGTGTACACGAGTCTATATAAAATTATTCCTTTTATAGAGGATGAAAAATCAGTAATCCACATGCTCTCAACTCAGGAATGCATGTTTGTCGAATCCGTCATGCATGTAACATGTACGTAACACGGAATATCATGTAGAAGGGAACTTTTCAAATTACATATCTCTAGGGTAGAATTCGCTCCAAGAGAGTTTTTCTGGGATCAAAGTGTGATTCTTGAAACTTGTGATAGGAGAAGCAACGAAGTCCAAGGGACTATTTCAAAGTGCATAAGTAACTTGTTTGGTGGTTGAAACATCTGTCATGCGCATGTTCACAGCTCAGAAATGCATGTTTGAAGAATCCGTGATGCACGAATCATGTTCGGAATACGGAATGCCATGGTTATGTAAACAATGTAAATTACATGTGTATTGGTGAGAATTCGCTCAAAGAGTGTTTTCTACTGCCAAATGTCCGATTTTAGAACCTGGTGATACAAAAAACTTATGAAGTCAGAGTAAATATTTCAAAGTGTAATATATGCCTTCTTTGGTGGATGAAAGTTCACTAATCCACATGCTCACAACTCAGAAACGCATGTTTCTCGAATCCGTCATGCATGTATCATGTACGGAACCCGGAATGCCATGTTGATGGAATTCATGTAAATTAAATATCTATTAGGTTGAATACACTCCAGAAGTATTCTTCTGTGAAAAATGAACGAATTCGAAACTTGTGTTAGGGAAAGCTTGTGAAAATGTGTACACGAGTCTATATGAAATTATTCCTTTTATAGAGGATGAAAAATCAGTAATCCACATGCTCACAATTCAGGAATGCATGTTTGTCGAATCCGTCATGCATGTAACATGTACGGAACCCGGAATATCATGTTGAAGGAATCTATTCAAATTACATATCTCTAGGGTAGAATTCGCTCCAAGAGGGTTTTTCTGGGATCAAAGTGTGATTCTTGAAACTGGTGATAGGAGAAGCAACGAAGTCCAAGGAACTATTTCAAAGTGCGTAAGTAACTTGTTTGGTGGTTGAAACAACTGTCATGCACATGTTCACAGCTCAGAAATGCATGTTTGAGGAATCCGTGATGCATGAAACATGTTCGGAATACGGAATGCCATGGTTATGTAAACAATGTAAATTACATGTGTATTGGTGAGAATTCGCTCAAAGAGTGTTTTCTACTGCCAAATGTCCGATTTTAGAACCTGGTGATACAAAAAACTTATGAAGTCAGAGTAAATATTTCAAAGTGTAATATATGCCTTCTTTGGTGGATGAAAGTTCACTAATCCACATGCTCACAACTCAGAAATGCATGTTTCTCGAATCCGTCATGCATGTATCATGTACGGAACCCGGAATGCCATGTTGATTTAATTCATGTAAATTATATATCTATTAGGTTGAATACACTCCAGAAGTATTCTTCTGTGAAAAATGAACGAATTCGAAACTTGTGTTAGGGAAAGCTTGTGAAAATGTGTACACGAGTCTATATGAAATTATTAGTTTTAGAGGATGAAAAATCAGTAATCCACATGCTCACAACTCAGGAATGCATGTTTGTCGAATCCGTCATGCATGTAACATGTACGGAACACGGAATATCATGTTGAAGGAATCTATTCAAATTACATATCTCTAGGGTAGAATTCGCTCCAAGAGGGTTTTTCTGGGATCAAAGTGTGATTCTTGAAACTGGTGATAGGAGAAGCAACGAAGTCCAAGGAACTATTTCAAAGTGCGTAAGTAACTTGTTTGGTGGTTGAAACAACTGTCATGCACATGTTCACAGCTCAGAAATGCATGTTTGAGGAATCCGTGATGCATGAAACATGTTCGGAATACGGAATGCCATGGTTATGTAAACAATGTAAATTAAATGTGTATTGGTGAGAATTCGCTCAAAGAGTGTTTTCTACTGCCAAATGTCCGATTTTAGAACCTGGTGATACAAAAAAATTATGAAGTCAGAGTAAATATTTCAAAGTGTAATATATGCCTTCTTTGGTGGATGAAAGTTCACTAATCCACATGCTCACAACTCAGAAACGCATGTTTCTCGAATCCGTCATGCATGTATCATGTACGGAACCCGGAATGCCATGTTGATGGAATTCATGTAAATTATATATCTATTAGGTTGAATACACTCCAGAAGTATTCTTCTGTGAAAAATGAACGAATTCGAAACTTGTGTTAGGGAAAGCTTGTGAAAATGTGTACACGAGTCTATATGAAATTATTCCTTTTATAGAGGATGAAAAATCAGTAATCCACATGCTCACAATTCAGGAATGCATGTTTGTCGAATCCGTCATGCATGTAACATGTACGGAACCCGGAATATCATGTTGAAGGAATCTATTCAAATTACATATCTCTAGGGTAGAATTCGCTCCAAGAGGGTTTTTCTGGGATCAAAGTGTGATTCTTGAAACTGGTGATAGGAGAAGCAACGAAGTCCAAGGAACTATTTCAAAGTGCGTAAGTAACTTGTTTGGTGGTTGAAACAACTGTCATGCACATGTTCACAGCTCAGAAATGCATGTTTGAGGAATCCGTGATGCATGAAACATGTTCGGAATACGGAATGCCATGGTTATGTAAACAATGTAAATTACATGTGTATTGGTGAGAATTCGCTCAAAGAGTGTTTTCTACTGCCAAATGTCCGATTTTAGAACCTGGTGATACAAAAAACTTATGAAGTCAGAGTAAATATTTCAAAGTGTAATATATGCCTTCTTTGGTGGATGAAAGTTCACTAATCCACATGCTCACAACTCAGAAATGCATGTTTCTCGAATCCGTCATGCATGTATCATGTACGGAACCCGGAATGCCATGTTGATTTAATTCATGTAAATTATATATCTATTAGGTTGAATACACTCCAGAAGTATTCTTCTGTGAAAAATGAACGAATTCGAAACTTGTGTTAGGGAAAGCTTGTGAAAATGTGTACACGAGTCTATATGAAATTATTAGTTTTAGAGGATGAAAAATCAGTAATCCACATGCTCACAACTCAGGAATGCATGTTTGTCGAATCCGTCATGCATGTAACATGTACGGAACACGGAATATCATGTTGAAGGAATCTATTCAAATTACATATCTCTAGGGTAGAATTCGCTCCAAGAGGGTTTTTCTGGGATCAAAGTGTGATTCTTGAAACTGGTGATAGGAGAAGCAACGAAGTCCAAGGAACTATTTCAAAGTGCGTAAGTAACTTGTTTGGTGGTTGAAACAACTGTCATGCAAATGTTCACAGCTCAGAAATGCATGTTTGAGGAATCCGTGATGCATGAAACATGTTCGGAATACGGAATGCCATGGTTATGTAAACAATGTAAATTAAATGTGTATTGGTGAGAATTCGCTCAAAGAGTGTTTTCTACTGCCAAATGTCCGATTTTAGAACCTGGTGATACAAAAAAATTATGAAGTCAGAGTAAATATTTCAAAGTGTAATATACGCCTTCTTTGGTGGATGAAAGTTCACTAATCCACATGCTCACAACTCACAAACGCATGTTTCTCGAATCCGTCATGCATGTATCATGTACGGAACCCGGAATGCCATGTTGATGGAATTCATGTAAATTATATATCTATTAGGTTGAATATATTCCAGAAGTATTCTTCTGTGAAAAATGAATGAATTCGAAACTTGTGTTAGGGAAAGCTTGTGAAAATGTGTACACGAGTCTATATGAAATTATTCCTTTTATAGAGGATGAAAAATCAGTAATCCACATGCTCTCAACTCAGGAATGCATGTTTGTGGAATCCGTCATGCATGTAACATGTACGTAACACGGAATATCATGTTGAAGGAATCTATTCTAATTACATATCTCTAGGGTAGAATTCGCTCCAAGAGGGTTTTTCTGGGATCAAAGTGTGATTCTTGAAACTTGTGATAGGAGAAGCAACGAAGTCCAAGGGACTATATCAAAGTGAATATATAAGTTGTTTGGTTGTTGAAACATCTGTCATGCGCATATTCACAGCTCAGAAATGCATGTTTGAGGAATCCGTGATGCATGAAACATGTTCGGAATACGGAATGCCATGGTTATGTAAACAATGTAAATTACATGTGTATTGGTGAGAATTCGCTCAAAGAGTGTTTTCTACTGCCAAATATCCGATTTTAGAACCTGGTGATACAAAAAACTTATGAAGTCAGAGTAAATATTTCAAAGTGTAATATATGCCTTCTTTGGTGGATGAAAGTTCACTAATCCACATGCTCACAACTCAGAAACTCATGTTTCTCGAATCCGTCATGCATGTATCATGTACGGAACCCGGAATGCCATGTTGATGGAATTCATGTAAATTATATATCTATTAGGTTGAATACACTCCAGAAGAATTCTTCTGTGAAAAATGAACGAATTCGAAACTTGTGTTAGGGAAAGCTTGTGAAAATGTGTACACGAGTCTATATGAAATTATTCCTTTTATAGAGGATGAAAAATCAGTAATCCACATGCTCACAACTCAGGAATGCATGTTTGTGGAATCCGTCATGCATGTAACATGTACGGAACACGGAATATCATGTTGAAGGAATCTATTCAAATTACATATCTCTAGGGTAGAATTCGCTCCAAGAGGGTTTTTCTGGGATCAAAGTGTGATTCTTGAAACTGGTGATAGGAGAAGCAACGAAGTCCAAGGAACTATTTCAAAGTGCATAAGTAACTTGTTTGGTGGTTGAAACATCTGTCATGCGCATGTTCACAGCTCAGAAATGCATGTTTGAGGAATCCGTGATGCATGAAACATGTTCGGAATACGGAATGCCATGGTTATGTAAACAATGTAAAATACATGTGTATTGGTGAGAATTCGCTCAAAGAGGGTTTTGTACTGCCAAATGTCCGATTTTAGAACCTGGTGATACAAAAAACTTATGAAGTCAGAGTAAATATTTCAAAGTGTAATATATGCCTTCTTTGGTGGATGGAAGTTCACTAATCCACATGCTCACAACTCAGAAACGCATGTTTCTCGAATCCGTCATGCATGTATCATGTACGGAACCCGGAATGCCATGTTGATGGAATTCATGTAAATTATATATCTATTAGGTTGAATACACTCCAGAAGTATTCTTCTGTGAAAAATGAACGAATTCGAAACTTGTGTTAGGGAAAGCTTGTGAAAATGTGTACACGAGTCTATATGAAATTATTCCTTTTATAGAGGATGAAAAATCAGTAATCCACATGCTCACAACTCAGGAATGCATGTTTGTGGAATCCGTCATGCATGTAACATGTACGGAACACGGAATATCATGTTGAAGGAATCTATTCAAGTTACATATCTCTAGGGTAGAATTCGCTCCAAGAGGGTTTTTCTGGGATCAAAGTGTGATTCTTGAAACTGGTGATAGGAGAAGCAACGAAGTCCAAGGAACTATTTCAAAGTGCATAAGTAACTTGTTTGGTGGTTGAAACATCTGTCATGCGCATGTTCACAGCTCAGAAATGCATGTTTGAGGAATCCGTGATGCATGAAACATGTTCGGAATACGGAATGCCATGGTTATGTAAACAATGTAAATTACATGTGTATTGGTGAGAATTCGCTCAAAGAGGGTTTTGTACTGCCAAATGTCCGATTTTAGAACCTGGTGATACAAAAAACTTATGAAGTCAGAGTAAATATTTCAAAGTGTAATATATGCCTTTTTGGTGGATGGAAGTTCACTAATCCACATGCTCACAACTCAGAAACGCATGTTTCTCGAATCCGTCATGCATGTATCATGTACGGAACCCGGAATACCATGTTGATTTAATTCATGTAAATTATATATCTATTAGGTTGAATACACTCCAGAAGTATTCTTCTGTGAAAAATGAACGAATTCGAAACTTGTGTTTGGGAAAGATAGTGAAAATGTGTACACGAGTCTATATGAAATTATTCCTTTTATAGAGGATGAAAAATCAGTAATCCACATGCTCACAACTCAGGAATGCATGTTTGTCGAATCCGTCATGCATGTAACATGTACGGAACCCGGAATATCATGTTGAAGGAATCTATTCAAATTACATGTCTCTAGGGTAGAATTCGCTCCAAGAGGGTTTTTCTGGGATCAAATTGTGATTCTTGAAACTGGTGATAGGAAAAGCAACGAAGTCCAAGGAACTATTTCAAAGTGCGTAAGTAACTTGTTTGGTGGTTGAAACAACTGTCATGCACATGTTCACAGCTCAGAAATGCATGTTTGAGGAATCCGTGATGCATGAAACATGTTCGGAATACGGAATGCCATGGTTATGTAAACAATGTAAATTACATGTGTATTGGTGAGAATTCGCTCAAAGAGTGTTTTCTACTGCCAAATGTCCGATTTTAGAACCTGGTGATACAAAAAAATTATGAAGTCAGAGTAAATATTTCAAAGTGTAATATATGCCTTCTTTGGTGGATGAAAGTTCACTAATCCACATGCTCACAACTCAGAAACGCATGTTTCTCGAATCCGTCATGCATGTATCATGTACGGAACCCGGAATGCCATGTTGATGGAATTCATGTAAATTATATATCTATTAGGTTGAATATATTCCAGAAGTATTCTTCTGTGAAAAATGAATGAATTCGAAACTTGTGTTAGGGAAAGCTTGTGAAAATGTGTACACGAGTCTATATGAAATTATTCCTTTTATAGAGGATGAAAAATCAGTAATCCACATGCTCTCAACTCAGGAATGCATGTTTGTGGAATCCGTCATGCATGTAACATGTACGGAACACGGAATATCATGTTGAAGGAATCTATTCAAATTACATATCTCTAGGGTAGAATTCGCTCCAAGAGGGTTTTTCTGGGATCAAAGTGTGATTCTTGAAACTGGTGATAGGAGAAGCAACGAAGTCCAAGGAACTATTTCAAAGTGCATAAGTAACTTGTTTGGTGGTTGAAACATCTGTCATGCGCATGTTCACAGCTCAGAAATGCATGTTTGAGGAATCCGTGATGCATGAAACATGTTCGGAATACGGAATGCCATGGTTATGTAAACAATGTAAATTACATGTGTATTGGTGAGAATTCGCTCAAAGAGTGTTTTCTACTGCCAAATGTCCGATTTTAGAACCTGGTGATACAAAAAACTTATGAAGTCAGAGTAAATATTTCAAAGTGTAATATATGCCTTCTTTGGTGGATGAAAGTTCACTAATCCACATGCTCACAACTCAGAAACGCATGTTTCTCGAATCCGTCATGCATGTATCATGTACGGAACCCGGAATGCCATGTTGATGGAATTCATGTAAATTATATATCTATTAGGTTGAATACACTCCAGAAGAATTCTTCTGTGAAAAATGAACGAATTCGAAACTTGTGTTAGGGAAAGCTTGTGAAAATGTGTACACGAGTCTATATGAAATTATTCCTTTTATAGAGGATGAAAAATCAGTAATCCACATGCTCACAACTCAGAAACGCATGTTTCTCGAATCCGTCATGCATGTATCATGTACGGAACCCGGAATGCCATGTTGATGGAATTCATGTTAATTACATATCTGTTTGGTGGAAATCGCCCCAGAAGTATTTTTCTGTGAAAAATAAACGAGTTCGAAACTGGTGTTAGGAAAAGATTGTGAAAATGGGTACAGGTGTCTAGATGAATATATTGTTTTTATAGAGGCTGAAAGATCATTATTCCACATGCTCTCAACTCAAGAATGCATGTTTGTCGAATCCGTCATGCATGTAGTATGTAATGAACACTGAATATCATTTAGATGGAATCTATTCAAATTACATATCTCTAGGGTAGAATTCGCTTCAAGAGGTTTTTTCTGGGATCAAATTATGATTCGAAAACCTGGTGATAGGAAGAATCTACGAAGACAAAGTGTATATATCAAAGTGCATAGATATCTTGTAATGGTTTAAACATCAGTCATGAGCATATTCACAACTGACAAATGCATGTGTGAAGAATCGGTATTGCATGAAACATGTTCGGAATACAGAAGGCCATGGTTATGTAAAAAATGTAAATTACATGTGTATATTTGAGAATTCGCTCAGAGGGTGTTTTCTGGTGCCAAATGTCCGATTATACAACCTGGTGTTAGAAAAATCCTATGAAGTCAGAGTAAATATTTTTAAGTGTATATATGCCTTCTTTGGTGGATGAAAGTTCACTAATCCACATGCTCACAACTCAGAAACTCTAGTTTGTCGAATCCTTCATGCATGCATCATGTACAGAACCCGGAAAGACATGTAGATGGAATTCATGTATATTACTTATCTATTAGGTTGAAAACTCTCCAAAAGTATTTTTCTGTGAAAAATGCATGAATAAGGAACTGGTGTTAGGGAAACATAGTGAAAATTTGTACACGTGTCTAGATGAAAATATTCCTATTGTAGAGGATGAAAGGTCAGTAATCCACATGCTGAGCTCTCAGAAACACATGTTTTCTGAATGCGTCATGCATGTATCATGTACGGAACCTGGAATGCCCTGTTGATGGAATTCATTTAAATTACATATCTGTTAGGTGGAAATCGCTCCAGAGGTATTCTTCTGTGAAAAATGCTCGAATTCAAAAGTGGTGTTAGGGAAAGCTTGTGAAAATCTGTACACATGTCTAGATGAAAATATTCCTTTTATAGAGGATGAAAGATCAGTAATCCACATACTCTCAACTCAGGAATGCATGTTTCTCGAATCCGTCATGCATATAGCATGTCCGGAACACGGAATATCATGTAGATGGAATCTATTCAATTTACAAATCTCTAGGGTAGAATTCGCATCAAGAGAGTTTTTCTGGGATGAAAGTGTGATTCTTGAAACTTGTGATAGGAAGAAGCTCCGAAGTCCAAGTTAATATTTCAAAGTGCATACGTAAATTGTTTGGTGTTTGAAACATCATTCATGCGCATGTTCACATCCCAGAAATGCATGTTTGCGAATCCGTGAGAATGAAACATGTTCTGTATACGGAATTCCATGATAAGGTAAACAATGTAAATTACATGTGTATTGGTGAGAATCGCTCAAAGAGTGTTTTCTGGGGCCAAATCTCCGATTTTAGAACCTGGAGATAAAAATAAGCTATGAAGTCAGTGTAAATAATTCTAAGTGTGTATATGCCTTGTTTGGTGATTGAAAGGTCAGTAATCCAAATGCTCACAATTCAGAAACTCATGTTTCACGAATCCGTAATGCATGTATCATGTACGGAACCCGGGATGCCATGTTGATGGAATTCATATAAATTATATATCTATTAGGTGGAAAAAGCTCCAGAAGTTTTCTTCTGTGAAAAATGCACGAATTAGAAACTGGTGTTAGGGAAAGCTAGTGAAAATGTGTACACGAGTCTATATGAATATATTCCTTTTATACAGGATGAAAAATCAGTAATCCAGATGCTCTCAACTCAGGAATGCATGTTTGTCGAATCCGTCATACATGTAGCATGTACGGAACACCGAATATCATGTTGATAGAATCTATTCAAATTACATATCTCTAGGGTAGAATTATCTCCAAGAGTTTTTTCAGGGATCAAAGTGTGATTCTTGAAACTGGTGATTGGAAGAAGCTAAGAAATCCAAGTAAATATTTCAAAGTGCATAGGTAACTTGTTTGGTGTTTGAAATATCTGTCATGCGCATGTTCACATCCCACAAATTCATGTTTCAGGAATCCGTGACGCATGAAACATGCTCGGAATACGGAATGCCATGTTTATGTCAACAATGTAAATTACATTTGTATTGGTGAGAATTCGCTCAAAGAGTGATTACTGGAGCCAATTATCCGATTTAAAACGTGGTGAGAGAAAAAACCTATGAAGTCAGAGTAAGTATTTCTAAGTGTATATATGCATTGTTTGGCCTATGAAAGGTCAGTAATCCACATGCTGAGATCTCAGAAACACATGTTTGCCGAATCCGTCATGCATGTATCATGTACGGAACCCGGAATGCCATGTTGATGGAATTCATGTAAATTACATATCTTTTTGGTGGAAATCGCTCCAGAAGTATTTTTCTGAGAAAAATGCACGAGTCCGAAACTCGTGTTAGGAAAAGATTGTGAAAATGGGTACACGTGTCAAGATGAAAATTTTGTTTTCATAGAGGATGAAAGATCAGTAATCCACATGCTCTCAACTCAGCAATGCATGTTTGTCGAATCCGTCATGCATGTAGCATGTACGGACACTGAATATTATTTACATGGAATCTATTCAAATTACATATATCTAGGGTAGACTTTGCTCCAAGAGGGTTTTTCTGGGATCAAAGTGTGATTCTTGTAACTGGTGAAAGGAAGAAGCAACGAAGTCTAAGTAAATATTTCAAAGTGCATAGGTAACATATTTGGTGGTTGATACATCTGTCATGCGCATGTACACAGCTCAGAATTGCATGTTTGAGGAATCCGTGATGCATGAAACATGTTCGGAATACGGAATGCCATGGTTACGTAAACAATGTAAATTACATGTGTATTGGTGAGAATTCGCTCAAAGAGTGTTTTCTAGTGCCAAATGTCCGATTTTAGAACCTTGTGATACAAAAAACCTATGAAGTCAGAGTAAATATTTCAAAGTGTATTTATGCCTTGTTTGGTGGACGAAAGTTCACTAATCCACATGTTCACAACTCAGAAACTCATGTTTCTCGAATCCATCATGCATGTATCATGTACGGACCCGGAATGCCATGTTGATGGAATTCATGTAAATTATATATCTTTTAGGTTGAATACACTCCAGAAGTATTCTTCTGTGAAAAATGCACGAATTCAAAACTTGTGTTAGAGAAAGCTTGTAAAAATGTGTACACGAGTCTATATGAAATTATTCTTTTATAGAGGGTGAAAAATCAGTAATCCACATGCTCTCAACTCAGGAATGCATGTTTGTCAAATCCGTCATGCATGTAACATGTACGGAACACGGAATATCATGTTGAAGGGATCTATTCATATTACATATCTCTAGGGTAGTATTCGCTCCAAGAGGGTTTTTCTAGGATCAAAGTGTGATTCTTGAAACTGGTGATAGGAGAAACAACGAAGTCCAAGGAAATATTTCAAAGTGCATAAGTAACTTGTTTGGTGGTTGAAATATCTGTCATCTGCATGTTCACAGCTCAGAAATGCAATTTGAGGAATTCGTGATGCATGAATCATGTTCGGAATACGGAATGCCATGCTTATGTAAACAATATAAATTACATGTGTATTGGTGAGAATTCGCTCAAAGAGTGTTTTCTACTGCCAAATGTCCGATTTTAGAACCTGGTGATACAAAAAAATTATGAAGTCAGAGTTAATATTTCAAAGTGTAATATAAGCCTTCTTTGGTGGATGAAAGTTCACTAATCCACATGCTCACAACTCAGAAACGCATGTTTGCCGAATCCGTCATGCGTGTAGCATTTACGGAATCCAGAGTGCCCTGTTGATGGAATGCATTTAAATTACATATCTGTTAGGTGGAAATCGCTCCAGAAGTATTTTTCTGTGAAAAATGCATGAATTCTAAACTGGTGTTAGGGAAAGCTTGTGAAAATCTGTACACGTGTCTAGAAGAAAATTTTCCTTTTATAGAGGATGAAACATCAGTAATCCACATGCTCTCAACTCAGGAATGCATGTTTTTCGAATCCGTTATGCATGTAGCATGTACGGAACACGGAATATCATGTAGATAGAATTTTTCAAATTAAATATCTCTAGGGTAGAATTCGCACCAAGAGGGTTTTTCTGGGATCAAAGTGTGATTCTTGAACCTGGTGATAGGAAGAAGCTACGAAGACGAAGTATATATATTTAAGTGCATTGGTAACTTGTAATGATTGAAACATCAGTCATGAGCATATTCACAACTCAGAAATGCATGTTTGAGGAATTGGTATTTCATGAAACATGTTCGGAATACGGAATGCCATGGTTATTTAAACAATGTAAATTACGTGTGTATTGGTGAGAATTCGCTCAAAGAGGCTTTTCTAGTGCCAAATGTCCGATTCTAGTACCTGGTGACAGAAAAAACCTATGAAGTCAGAGTAAATATTTCAAAGTGTATATATGCCTTGTTTGGTGGATGAAAGGTCAGTAATCCAAATGCTGAGATCTCAGAAACACATGTTTGCCGAATCCATCATGCATGAAGCATGTACGGAACCCAGAATGCCATGTTGATGGAATTCATGTAAATTACATATCTGTTTGGTGGAAAACGCTCCAGAAGAATTTTTCTGAGAAAAATGCACGAGTACAAAACTCGTGTTAGGAAAAGATTGTGAAAATTGGTACACGTGTCTAGATGAAAATATTGTTTTAATGGAGGATGAAAGATCAGTAATCCACATGCTCTCAACTCAGGAATTCATGTTTGTCGAATCCGTCATGCATGTAGCATGTACGGAGCACTGAATATCATTTAGATATAATCTATTCAAATTACATATCTCGAGGGTAGATTTCGCTCCAAGAGGGTTTTTCTGGGATCAAAGTGTGATTCTTGAAACTGGTGAAAGGAAGAAGCAACGAAGTCTAAGTAAATATTTCAAAGTGCATAAGTAACATTTTTGGTTGTTGATACATCTGTCTTACGCATGTACACAGCTCAGAATTGCATGTTTGAGGAATCCGTGATGCATGAAACATGTTCGGAATACGGAATGCCATGGTTATGTAAACAATGTAAATTACATGTGTATTGGTGAGAATTCGCTCAAAGAGTATTTTCTACTGCCAAATGTCCGATTTTAGAAACTTGTTATACAAAAAACCTATGAAGTCAGAGTAAATATTTCAAAGTGTATATATGCCTTGTTTGGTGGATGAAAGTTCACTAATCCACATGCTCACAACTCAGAAACTCATGTTTCTCGAATCCGTCATGCATGTATCATGTACGGACCCGGAATGCCATGTTGATGGAATTCATGTAAATTAAATATCTATTAGGTTGAATACACTCCAGAAGTATTCTTCTGTGAAAAATGCACGAATTCAAAACTTGTGTTAAGAAAGCTTGTAAAAATGTGTACACGAGTCTATATGAAATTATTCCTTTTATAGAGGGTGAAAAATCAGTAATCCACATGCTCTCAACTCAGGAATGCATGTTTGTCGAATCCGTCATGCATGTAACATGTACGGAACACGGAATATCATGTTGAAGGGATCTATTCATATTACATATCTCTAGGGTAGAATTCGCTCCAAGAGGGTTTTTCTGGGATCAAAGTGTGATTCTTGGAACTGGTGATAGGAGAAACAACGAAGTCCAAGGAAATATTTCAAAGTGCATAAGTAACTTGTTTGGTGGTTGAAACATCTGTCATGCGCATGTTCACAGCTCAGAAATGCATGTTTGAGGAATCCGTGATGCATGAAACATGTTCGGAATACGGAATGCCATGGTTATGTAAACAATGTAAATTACATGTGTATTGGTGAGAATTCGCTCAGAGAGTGTTTTCTACTGCTAAATGTCCGATTTTAGAACCTGGTGATACAAAAAACTTATGAAGTCAGAGTAAATATTTCAAAGTGTAATATAAGCCTTCTTTGGTGGATGAAAGTTCACTAATCCACATGCTCACAACTCAGAAACGCATGTTTGCCGAATCCGTCATGCGTGTAGCATTTACGGAATCCAGAGTGCCCTGTTGATGGAATGCATTTAAATTACATATCTGTTAGGTGGAAATCGCTCCAGAAGTATTTTTCTGTGAAAAATGCATGAATTCTAAACTGGTGTTAGGGAAAGCTTGTGAAAATCTGTACACGTGTCTAGAAGAAAATTTTCCTTTTATAGAGGATGAAACATCAGTAATCCACATGCTCTCAACTCAGGAATGCATGTTTTTCGAATCCGTTATGCATGTAGCATGTACGGAACACGGAATATCATGTAGATAGAATTTTTCAAATTAAATATCTCTAGGGTAGAATTCGCACCAAGAGGGTTTTTCTGGGATCAAAGTGTGATTCTTGAACCTGGTGATAGGAAGAAGCTACGAAGACGAAATATATATATTTAAGTGCATTGGTAACTTGTAATGATTGAAACATCAGTCATGAGCATATTCACAACTCAGAAATGCATGTTTGAGGAATTGGTATTTCATGAAACATGTTCGGAATACGGAATGCCATGGTTATTTAAACAATGTAAATTACGTGTGTATTGGTGAGAATTCGCTCAAAGAGGCTTTTCTAGTGCCAAATGTCCGATTCTAGTACCTGGTGACAGAAAAAACCTATGAAGTCAGAGTAAATATTTCAAAGTGTATATATGCCTTGTTTGGTGGATGAAAGGTCAGTAATCCAAATGCTGAGATCTCAGAAACACATGTTTGCCGAATCCATCATGCATGAAGCATGTACGGAACCCGGAATGCCATGTTGATGGAATTCATGTAAATTACATATCTGTTTGGTGGAAAACGCTCCAGAAGAATTTTTCTGAGAAAAATGCACGAGTACAAAACTCGTGTTAGGAAAAGATTGTGAAAATTGGTACACGTGTCTAGATGAAAATATTGTTTTAATGGAGGATGAAAGATCAGTAATCCACATGCTCTCAACTCAGGAATTCATGTTTGTCGAATCCGTCATGCATGTAGCATGTACGGAGCACTGAATATCATTTAGATATAATCTATTCAAATTACATATCTCGAGGGTAGATTTCGCTCCAAGAGGGTTTTTCTGGGATCAAAGTGTGATTCTTGAAACTGGTGAAAGGAAGAAGCAACGAAGTCTAAGTAAATATTTCAAAGTGCATAGGTAAAATTTTTGGTGGTTGATACATCTGTCATGCGCATGTACACAGCTCAGAATTGCATGTTTGAGGAATCCGTGATGCATGAAACATGTTCGGAATACGGAATGCCATGGTTACGTAAACAATGTAAATTACATGTGTATTGGTGAGAATTCGCTCAAAGAGTGTTTTCTAGTGCCAAATGTCCGATTTTAGAACCTTGTGATACAAAAAACCTATGAAGTCAGAGTAAATATTTCAAAGTGTATTTATGCCTTGTTTGGTGGACGAAAGTTCACTAATCCACATGTTCACAACTCAGAAACTCATGTTTCTCGAATCCGTCATGCATGTATCAAGTACGGACCCGGAATGCCATGTTGATGGAATTCATGTAAATTATATATCTTTTAGGTTGAATACACTCCAGAAGTATTCTTCTGTGAAAAATGCACGAATTCAAAACTTGTGTTAGAGAAAGCTTGTAAAAATGTGTACACGAGTCTATATGAAATTATTCTTTTATAGAGGGTGAAAAATCAGTAATCCACATGCTCTCAACTCAGGAATGCATGTTTGTCGAATCCGTCATGCATGTAACATGTACGGAACACGGAATATCATGTTGAAGGGATCTATTCATATTACATATCTCTAGGGTAGTATTCGCTCCAAGAGGGTTTTTCTGGGATCAAAGTGTGATTCTTGAAACTGGTGATAGGAGAAACAACGAAGTCCAAGGAAATATTTCAAAGTGCATAAGTAACTTGTTTGGTGGTTGAAATATCTGTCATGTGCATGTTCACAGCTCAGAAATGCAATTTGAGGAATTCGTGATGCATGAATCATGTTCGGAATACGGAATGCCATGCTTATGTAAACAATATAATTTACATGTGTATTGGTGAGAATTCGCTCAAAGAGTGTTTTCTACTGCCAAATGTCCGATTTTAGAACCTGGTGATACAAAAAAATTATGAAGTCAGAGTAAATATTTCAAAGTGTAATATAAGCCTTCTTTGGTGGATGAAAGTTCACTAATCCACATGCTCACAACTCAGAAACGCATGTTTGCCGAATCCGTCATGCGTGTAGCATTTACGGAATCCAGAGTGCCCTGTTGATGGAATGCATTTAAATTACATATCTGTTAGGTGGAAATCGCTCCAGAAGTATTTTTCTGTGAAAAATGCATGAATTCTAAACTGGTGTTAGGGAAAGCTTGTGAAAATCTGTACACGTGTCTAGAAGAAAATTTTCCTTTTATAGAGGATGAAACATCAGTAATCCACATGCTCTCAACTCAGGAATGCATGTTTTTCGAATCCGTTATGCATGTAGCATGTACGGAACACGGAATATCATGTAGATAGAATTTTTCAAATTAAATATCTCTAGGGTAGAATTCGCACCAAGAGGGTTTTTCTGGGATCAAAGTGTGATTCTTGAACCTGGTGATAGGAAGAAGCTACGAAGACGAAGTATATATATTTAAGTGCATTGGTAACTTGTAATGATTGAAACATCAGTCATGAGCATATTCACAACTCAGAAATGCATGTTTGAGGAATTGGTATTTCATGAAACATGTTCGGAATACGGAATGCCATGGTTATTTAAACAATGTAAATTACGTGTGTATTGGTGAGAATTCGCTCAAAGAGGCTTTTCTAGTGCCAAATGTCCGATTCTAGTACCTGGTGACAGAAAAAACCTATGAAGTCAGAGTAAATATTTCAAAGTGTATATATGCCTTGTTTGGTGGATGAAAGGTCAGTAATCCAAATGCTGAGATCTCAGAAACACATGTTTGCCGAATCCATCATGCATGAAGCATGTACGGAACCCGGAATGCCATGTTGATGGAATTCATGTAAATTACATATCTGTTTGGTGGAAAACGCTCCAGAAGAATTTTTCTGAGAAAAATGCACGAGTACAAAACTCGTGTTAGGAAAAGATTGTGAAAATTGGTACACGTGTCTAGATGAAAATATTGTTTTAATGGAGGATGAAAGATCAGTAATCCACATGCTCTCAACTCAGGAATTCATGTTTGTCGAATCCGTCATGCATGTAGCATGTACGGAGCACTGAATATCATTTAGATATAATCTATTCAAATTACATATCTCGAGGGTAGATTTCGCTCCAAGAGGGTTTTTCTGGGATCAAAGTGTGATTCTTGAAACTGGTGAAAGGAAGAAGCAACGAAGTCTAAGTAAATATTTCAAAGTGCATAAGTAACATTTTTGGTTGTTGATACATCTGTCTTACGCATGTACACAGCTCAGAATTGCATGTTTGAGGAATCCGTGATGCATGAAACATGTTCGGAATACGGAATGCCATGGTTATGTAAACAATGTAAATTACATGTGTATTGGTGAGAATTCGCTCAAAGAGTATTTTCTACTGCCAAATGTCCGATTTTAGAAACTTGTTATACAAAAAACCTATGAAGTCAGAGTAAATATTTCAAAGTGTATATATGCCTTTTTTGGTGGATGAAAGTTCACTAATCCACATGCTCACAACTCAGAAACTCATGTTTCTCGAATCCGTCATGCATGTATCATGTACGGACCCGGAATGCCATGTTGATGGAATTCATGTAAATTAAATATCTATTAGGCTGAATACACTCCAGAAGTATTCTTCTGTGAAAAATGCACGAATTCAAAACTTGTGTTAAGAAAGCTTGTAAAAATGTGTACACGAGTCTATATGAAATTATTCCTTTTATAGAGGGTGAAAAATCAGTAATCCACATGCTCTCAACTCAGGAATGCATGTTTGTCGAATCCGTCATGCATGTAACATGTACGGAACACGGAATATCATGTTGAAGGGATCTATTCATATTACATATCTCTAGGGTAGAATTCGCTCCAAGAGGGTTTTTCTGGGATCAAAGTGTGATTCTTGGAACTGGTGATAGGAGAAACAACGAAGTCCAAGGAAATATTTCAAAGTGCATAAGTAACTTGTTTGGTGGTTGAAACATCTGTCATGCGCATGTTCACAGCTCAGAAATGCATGTTTGAGGAATCCGTGATGCATGAAACATGTTCGGAATACGGAATGCCATGGTTATGTAAACAATGTAAATTACATGTGTATTGGTGAGAATTCGCTCAGAGAGTGTTTTCTACTGCTAAATGTCCGATTTTAGAACCTGGTGATACAAAAAACTTATGAAGTCAGAGTAAATATTTCAAAGTGTAATATAAGCCTTCTTTGGTGGATGAAAGTTCACTAATCCACATGCTCACAACTCAGAAACGCATGTTTGCCGAATCCGTCATGCGTGTAGCATTTACGGAATCCAGAGTGCCCTGTTGATGGAATGCATTTAAATTACATATCTGTTAGGTGGAAATCGCTCCAGAAGTATTTTTCTGTGAAAAATGCATGAATTCTAAACTGGTGTTAGGGAAAGCTTGTGAAAATCTGTACACGTGTCTAGAAGAAAATTTTCCTTTTATAGAGGATGAAACATCAGTAATCCACATGCTCTCAACTCAGGAATGCATGTTTTTCGAATCCGTTATGCATGTAGCATGTACGGAACACGGAATATCATGTAGATAGAATTTTTCAAATTAAATATCTCTAGGGTAGAATTCGCACCAAGAGGGTTTTTCTGGGATCAAAGTGTGATTCTTGAACCTGGTGATAGGAAGAAGCTACGAAGACGAAGTATATATATTTAAGTGCATTGGTAACTTGTAATGATTGAAACATCAGTCATGAGCATATTCACAACTCAGAAATGCATGTTTGAGGAATTGGTATTTCATGAAACATGTTCGGAATACGGAATGCCATGGTTATTTAAACAATGTAAATTACGTGTGTATTGGTGAGAATTCACTCAAAGAGGCTTTTCTAGTGCCAAATGTCCGATTCTAGTACCTGGTGACAGAAAAAACCTATGAAGTCAGAGTAAATATTTCAAAGTGTATATATGCCTTGTTTGGTGGATGAAAGGTCAGTAATCCAAATGCTGAGATCTCAGAAACACATGTTTGCCGAATCCATCATGCATGAAGCATGTACGGAACCCGGAATGCCATGTTGATGGAATTCATGTAAATTACATATCTGTTTGGTGGAAAACGCTCCAGAAGAATTTTTCTGAGAAAAATGCACGAGTACAAAACTCGTGTTAGGAAAAGATTGTGAAAATTGGTACACGTGTCTAGATGAAAATATTGTTTTAATGGAGGATGAAAGATCAGTAATCCACATGCTCTCAACTCAGGAATTCATGTTTGTCGAATCCGTCATGCATGTAGCATGTACGGAGCACTGAATATCATTTAGATATAATCTATTCAAATTACATATCTCGAGGGTAGATTTCGCTCCAAGAGGGTTTTTCTGGGATCAAAGTGTGATTCTTGAAACTGGTGAAAGGAAGAAGCAACGAAGTCTAAGTAAATATTTCAAAGTGCATAAGTAACATTTTTGGTTGTTGATACATCTGTCTTACGCATGTACACAGCTCAGAATTGCATGTTTGAGGAATCCGTGATGCATGAAACATGTTCGGAATACGGAATGCCATGGTTATGTAAACAATGTAAATTACATGTGTATTGGTGAGAATTCGCTCAAAGAGTGTTTTCTACTGCCAAATGTCCGATTTTAGAAACTTGTTATACAAAAAACCTATGAAGTCAGAGTAAATATTTCAAAGTGTATATATGCCTTGTTTGGTGGATGAAAGTTCACTAATCCACATGCTCACAACTCAGAAACTCATGTTTCTCGAATCCGTCATGCATGTATCATGTACGGACCCGGAATGCCATGTTGATGGAATTCATGTAAATTAAATATCTATTAGGTTGAATACACTCCAGAAGTATTCTTCTGTGAATAATACACGAATTCAAAACTTGTGTTAAGAAAGCTTGTAAAAATGTGTACACGAGTCTATATGAAATTATTCCTTTTATAGAGGGTGAAAAATCAGTAATCCACATGCTCTCAACTCAGGAATGCATGTTTGTCGAATCCGTCATGCATGTAACATGTACGGAACACGGAATATAATGTTGAAGGGATCTATTCATATTACATATCTCTAGGGTAGAATTCGCTCCAAGCGGGTTTTTCTGGGATCAAATTGTGATTCTTGGAACTGGTGATAGGAGAAACAACGAAGTCCAAGGAAATATTTCAAAGTGCATAAGTAACTTGTTTGGTGGTTGAAATATCTGTCATGTGCATGTTCACAGCTCAGAAATGCAATTTGAGGAATTCGTGATGCATGAATCATGTTCGGAATATGGAATGCCATGGTTATGTAAACAATGTAAATTACATGTGTATTTGTGAGAATTCGCTCAAAGAGGCTTTTCTAGTGCCAAATGTCCGATTTAATACCTGGTGATAGAAAAAACCTATGAAGCCAGAGTAAATATTTCTAAGTGTATATATGCCTTGTTTGGTGGATGAAAGGTCAGGAATCCACATGCTGAGATCTCAGAAACACATGTATGCCGAAACCGCCATGCATGTAGCATTTACGGAACCTGGAATGCCCTGTTGATGGAATGCATTTAAATTACATATCTGTTAGGTGGAAATCGCTCCAGAGGTATTCTTCTGTGAAAAATGCTCGAATTCAAAACTGGTGTTAGGGAAAGCTTGTGAAAATCTGTACACATGTCTAGATGAAAATATTCCTTTTATAGAGGATGAAAGATCAGTAATCCACATGCTCTCAACTCAGGAATGCATGTTTGTCGAATCCGTCATGCATATAGCATGTCCGGAACACGGAATATCATGTAGATTGTATCTATTCAAATTACATATCTCTAGGGTAGAATTCGCTTCAAGAGGGTTTTTCTGGGATGAAATTGTGATTCTTGAAACTTGTGATAGGAAGAAGCTCCGAAGTCCAAGTAAATATTTCAAAGTGCATACGTAAATTGTTTGGTGTTTGAAACATCATTCATGCGCATGTTCACAGCCCAGAAATGCATGTTTGTGAATCCGTGAGAATGAAACATGTTCTGTATATGGAATGCCATGATTAGGTAAACAATGTAAATTACATGTGTATTGGTGAGAATCGCTCAAAGAGTGTTTTCTGGGGCTAAATGTCCGATTTTAGAACCTGGAGATAAAAAAAAGCTATGAAGTCAGTGTAAATAATTCTAAGTGTCTATATGCCTTGTTTGGTGATTGAAAGGTCAGTAATCCAAGTGCTCACAATTCAGAAACTCATGTTTCACGAATCCGTAATGCATGTATCATGTACGGAACCCGGGATGCCATGTTGATGGAATTCATGTAAATTATATATCTATTAGGTGGAAAAAGCTCCAGAAGTGTTCTTCTGTGAAAAATGCACGAATTAGAAACTGGTGTTAGGGAAAGCTTGTGAAAATGTGTACACGAGTCTATATGAATATATTCCTTTTATACTGGATGAAAAATCAGTAATCCAGATGCTCTCAACTCAGGAATGCATGTTTGTCGAATCCGTCATGCATGTAGCATGTACGGAACACCGAATATCATGTTGATAGAATCTATTCAAATTACATATCTCTAGGGTAGAATTATCTCCAAGAGTTTTTTCAGGGATCAAAGTGTGATTCTTGAAACTGGTGATTGGAAGAAGCTAAGAAATCCAAGTAAATATTTCAAAGTGCATAGGTAACTTGTTTGGTGTTTGAAATATCTGTCATGCGCATGTACACATCCCACAAATTCATGTTTCAGGAATCCGTGATGCATGAAACATGCTCGGAATACGGAATGCCATGTTTATGTCAACAATGTAAATTACATTTGTGTTGGTGAGAATTCGCTCAAAGAGTGTTTACTGGAGCCAATTATCCGATTTAAAACGTGGTGAGAGAAAAAACCTATGAAGTCAGAGTAAGTATTTCTAAGTGTATATATGCATTGTTTGGCCTATGAAAGGTCAGTAATCCACATGTTGAGATCTCAGAAACACATGTTTGCCGAATCCGTCATGCATGTATCATGTACGGAACCCGGAATGCCATGTTGATGGAATTCATGTTAATTACATATCTGTTTGGTGGAAATCGCCCCAGAAGTATTTTTCTGTGAAAAATAAATGAGTTCGAAACTGGTGTTAGGAAAAGATTGTGAAAATGGGTACACGTGTCTAGATGAAAATATTGTTTTTATAGAGGATGAAAGATCGGTATTCCACATGCTCTCAACTCAAGAATGCATGTTTGTCGAATCCGTCATGCATGTAGTATGTAATGAACACTGAATATCATTTAGATGGAATCTATTCAAATTACATATCTCTAGGGTAGAATTCGCTTCAAGAGGTTTTTTCTGGGATCAAATTGTGATTCGAAAACCTGGTGATAGGAAGAAGCTACGAAGACAAAGTGTATATATCAAAGTGCATAGGTAACTTGTAATGGTTTAAACATCAGTCATGAGCATATTCACAACTGACAAATGCATGTTTGAAGAATCGGTATTGCATGAAACATGTTCGGAATACAGAAGGCCATGGTTATGTAAAAAATGTAAATTACATGTTTATATTTGAGAATTCGCTCAGAGGGTGTTTTCTGGTGCCAAATGTCCGATTATAAAACCTGGTGATAGAAAAATCATATGAAGTCAGAGTAAATATTTCTAAGTGTATATATGCCTTCTTTGGTGGATGAAAGTTCACTAATCCACATGCTCACCACTCAGAATCTCTAGTTTGTCGAATCCTTCATGCATGCATCATGTACAGAACCCGGAAAGATATGTAGATGGAATTCATGTAAATTACTTATCTATTAGGTTGAAAACTCTCCAAAAGTATTTTTCTGTGAAAAATGCATGAATAAGAAACTGGTGTTAGGGAAACATAGTGAAAATCTGTACACGTGTCTAGATGAAAATATTCCTATTGTAGAGGATGAAAGAACAGTAATCCACATGCTCTCAACTCAGGAATGCATGTTTGTCGAATCCATCATGCATGTAGCATGTAGGGAACATGGAAGACCATGTTGAAGGAATCTATTCAAATTACATATCTCTAGGGTAGATTTTGCTCCAAGAGGGTTTTTCAGGGATCAAAGTGTGATTCTTGAAACTGGTGATAGGAGAAGCAACGAAGTCCAAGGAACTATTTCAAAGTGCATAAGTAACTTGTTTGGTGGTTGAAACATCTGTCATGCGCATGTTCACAGCTCAGAAATGCATGTTTGAGGAATCCGTGATGCATGAAACATGTTCGGAATACGGAATGCCATGGTTATGTAAACAATGTAAATTACATGTGTATTGGTGAGAATTCGCTCAAAGAGTGTTTTCTACTGCCAAATTTCCGATTTTAGAACCTGGTGATACAAAAAACTTATGAAGTCAGAGTAAATATTTCAAAGTGTAATATATGCCTTCTTTGGTGGATGAAAGTTCACTAACCCACATGCTCACAACTCAGAAACGCATGTTTCTCGAATCCGTCATGCATGTATCATGTACGGAACCCGGAATGCCATGTTGATGGAATTCATGTAAATTATATATCTATTAGGTTGAATACACTCCAGAAGTATTCTTCTGTGAAAAATGAACGAATTCGAAACTTGTGTTAAGGAAACCTTGTGAAAATGTGTACACGAGTCTATATGAAATTATTCCTTTTATAGAGGATGAAAAATCAGTAATCCACATGCTCACAACTCAGGAATGCATGTTTGTGGAATCCGTCATGCATGTAACATGTACGGAACACGGAATATCATGTTGAAGGAATCTATTCAAATTACATATCTCTAGGGTAGAATTCGCTCCAAGAGGGTTTTTCTGGGATCAAAGTGTGATTCTTGAAACTGGTGATAGGAGAAGCAACGAAGTCCAAGGAACTATTTCAAAGTGCGTAAGTAACTTGTTTGGTGGTTGAAACAACTGTCATGCGCATGTTCACAGCTCAGAAATGCATGTTTGAGGAATCCGTGATGCATGAAACATGTTCGGAATACGGAATGCCATGGTTATGTAAACAATGTAAATTACATGTGTATTGGTGAGAATTCGCTCAAAGAGTGTTTTCTACTGCCAAATGTCCGATTTTAGAACCTGGTGATACAAAAAACTTATGAAGTCAGAGTAAATATTTCAAAGTGTAATATATGCCTTCTTTGGTGGATGAAAGTTCACTAATCCACATGCTCACAACTCAGAAACGCATGTTTCTCGAATCCGTCATGCATGTATCATGTACGGAACCCGGAATGCCATGTTGATGGAATTCATGTAAATTATATATCTATTAGGTTGAATACACTCCAGAAGAATTCTTCTGTGAAACATGAACGAATTCGAAACTTGTGTTAGGGAAAGCTTGTGAAAATGTGTACACGAGTCTATATGAAATTATTCCTTTTATAGAGGATGAAAAATCAGTAATCCACATGCTCACAACTCAGAAACGCATGTTTCTCGAATCCGTCATGCATGTATCATGTACGGAACCCGGAATGCCATGTTGATGGAATTCATGTTAATTACATATCTGTTTGGTGGAAATCGCCCCAGAAGTATTTTTCTGTGAAAAATAAACGAGTTCGAAACTGGTGTTAGGAAAAGATTGTGAAAATGGGTACAGGTGTCTAGATGAATATATTGTTTTTATAGAGGATGAAAGATCATTATTCCACATGCTCTCAACTCAAGAATGCATGTTTGTCGAATCCGTCATGCATGTAGTATGTAATGAACACTGAATATCATTTAGATGGAATCTATTCAAATTACATATCTCTAGGGTAGAATTCGCTTCAAGAGGTTTTTTCTGGGATCAAATTATGATTCGAAAACCTGGTGATAGGAAGAATCTACGAAGACAAAGTGTATATATCAAAGTGCATAGATATCTTGTAATGGTTTAAACATCAGTCATGAGCATATTCACAACTGACAAATGCATGTGTGAAGAATCGGTATTGCATGAAACATGTTCGGAATACAGAAGGCCATGGTTATGTAAAAAATGTAAATTACATGTGTATATTTGAGAATTCGCTCAGAGGGTGTTTTCTGGTGCCAAATGTCCGATTATACAACCTGGTGTTAGAAAAATCCTATGAAGTCAGAGTAAATATTTTTAAGTGTATATATGCCTTCTTTGGTGGATGAAAGTTCACTAATCCACATGCTCACAACTCAGAAACTCTAGTTTGTCGAATCCTTCATGCATGCATCATGTACAGAACCCGGAAAGACATGTAGATGGAATTCATGTATATTACTTATCTATTAGGTTGAAAACTCTCCAAAAGTATTTTTCTGTGAAAAATGCATGAATAAGAAACTGGTGTTAGGGAAACATAGTGAAAATTTGTACACGTGTCTAGATGAAAATATTCCTATTGTAGAGGATGAAAGGTCAGTAATCCACATGCTGAGCTCTCAGAAACACATGTTTTCTGAATGCGTCATGCATGTATCATGTACGGAACCTGGAATGCCCTGTTGATGGAATTCATTTAAATTACATATATGTTAGGTGGAAATCGCTCCAGAGGTATTCTTCTGTGAAAAATGCTCGAATTCAAAAGTGGTGTTAGGGAAAGCTTGTGAAAATCTGTACACATGTCTAGATGAAAATATTCCTTTTATAGAGGATGAAAGATCAGTAATCCACATACTCTCAACTCAGGAATGCATGTTTCTCGAATCCGTCATGCATATAGCATGTCCGGAACACGGAATATCATGTAGATGGAATCTATTCAATTTACAAATCTCTAGGGTAGAATTCGCATCAAGAGAGTTTTTCTGGGATGAAAGTGTGATTCTTGAAACTTGTGATAGGAAGAAGCTCCGAAGTCCAAGTTAATATTTCAAAGTGCATACGTAAATTGTTTGGTGTTTGAAACATCATTCATGCGCATGTTCACATCCCAGAAATGCATGTTTGCGAATCCGTGAGAATGAAACATGTTCTGTATACGGAATTCCATGATAAGGTAAACAATGTAAATTACATGTGTATTGGTGAGAATCGCTCAAAGAGTGTTTTCTGGGGCCAAATCTCCGATTTTAGAACCTGGAGATAAAAATAAGCTATGAAGTCAGTGTAAATAATTCTAAGTGTGTATATGCCTTGTTTGGTGATTGAAAGGTCAGTAATCCAAATGCTCACAATTCAGAAACTCATGTTTCACGAATCCGTAATGCATGTATCATGTACGGAACCCGGGATGCCATGTTGATGGAATTCATATAAATTATATATCTATTAGGTGGAAAAAGCTCCAGAAGTTTTCTTCTGTGAAAAATGCACGAATTAGAAACTGGTGTTAGGGAAAGCTAGTGAAAATGTGTACACGAGTCTATATGAATATATTCCTTTTATACAGGATGAAAAATCAGTAATCCAGATGCTCTCAACTCAGGAATGCATGTTTGTCGAATCCGTCATACATGTAGCATGTACGGAACACCGAATATCATGTTGATAGAATCTATTCAAATTACATATCTCTAGGGTAGAATTATCTCCAAGAGTTTTTTCAGGGATCAAAGTGTGATTCTTGAAACTGGTGATTGGAAGAAGCTAAGAAATCCAAGTAAATATTTCAAAGTGCATAGGTAACTTGTTTGGTGTTTGAAATATCTGTCATGCGCATGTTCACATCCCACAAATTCATGTTTCAGGAATCCGTGACGCATGAAACATGCTCGGAATACGGAATGCCATGTTTATGTCAACAATGTAAATTACATTTGTATTGGTGAGAATTCGCTCAAAGAGTGTTTACTGGAGCCAATTATCCGATTTAAAACGTGGTGAGAGAAAAAACCTATGAAGTCAGAGTAAGTATTTCTAAGTGTATATATGCATTGTTTGGCCTATGAAAGGTCAGTAATCCACATGCTGAGATCTCAGAAACACATGTTTGCCGAATCCGTCATGCATGTATCATGTACGGAACCCGGAATGCCATGTTGATGGAATTCATGTAAATTACATATCTTTTTGGTGGAAATCGCTCCAGAAGTATTTTTCTGAGAAAAATGCACGAGTCCGAAACTCGTGTTAGGAAAAGATTGTGAAAATGGGTACACGTGTCAAGATGAAAATTTTGTTTTCATAGAGGATGAAAGATCAGTAATCCACATGCTCTCAACTCAGCAATGCATGTTTGTCGAATCCGTCATGCATGTAGCATGTACGGACACTGAATATTATTTACATGGAATCTATTCAAATTACATATATCTAGGGTAGACTTTGCTCCAAGAGGGTTTTTCTGGGATCAAAGTGTGATTCTTGTAACTGGTGAAAGGAAGAAGCAACGAAGTCTAAGTAAATATTTCAAAGTGCATAGGTAACATATTTGGTGGTTGATACATCTGTCATGCGCATGTACACAGCTCAGAATTGCATGTTTGAGGAATCCGTGATGCATGAAACATGTTCGGAATACGGAATGCCATGGTTACGTAAACAATGTAAATTACATGTGTATTGGTGAGAATTCGCTCAAAGAGTGTTTTCTAGTGCCAAATGTCCGATTTTAGAACCTTGTGATACAAAAAACCTATGAAGTCAGAGTAAATATTTCAAAGTGTATTTATGCCTTGTTTGGTGGACGAAAGTTCACTAATCCACATGTTCACAACTCAGAAACTCATGTTTCTCGAATCCATCATGCATGTATCATGTACGGACCCGGAATGCCATGTTGATGGAATTCATGTAAATTATATATCTTTTAGGTTGAATACACTCCAGAAGTATTCTTCTGTGAAAAATGCACGAATTCAAAACTTGTGTTAGAGAAAGCTTGTAAAAATGTGTACACGAGTCTATATGAAATTATTCTTTTATAGAGGGTGAAAAATCAGTAATCCACATGCTCTCAACTCAGGAATGCATGTTTGTCAAATCCGTCATGCATGTAACATGTACGGAACACGGAATATCATGTTGAAGGGATCTATTCATATTAAATATCTCTAGGGTAGTATTCGCTCCAAGAGGGTTTTTCTAGGATCAAAGTGTGATTCTTGAAACTGGTGATAGGAGAAACAACGAAGTCCAAGGAAATATTTCAAAGTGCATAAGTAACTTGTTTGGTGGTTGAAATATCTGTCATGTGCATGTTCACAGCTCAGAAATGCAATTTGAGGAATTCGTGATGCATGAATCATGTTCGGAATACGGAATGCCATGCTTATGTAAACAATATAAATTACATGTGTATTGGTGAGAATTCGCTCAAAGAGTGTTTTCTACTGCCAAATGTCCGATTTTAGAACCTGGTGATACAAAAAAATTATGAAGTCAGAGTTAATATTTCAAAGTGTAATATAAGCCTTCTTTGGTGGATGAAAGTTCACTAATCCACATGCTCACAACTCAGAAACGCATGTTTGCCGAATCCGTCATGCGTGTAGCATTTACGGAATCCAGAGTGCCCTGTTGATGGAATGCATTTAAATTACATATCTGTTAGGTGGAAATCGCTCCAGAAGTATTTTTCTGTGAAAAATGCATGAATTCTAAACTGGTGTTAGGGAAAGCTTGTGAAAATCTGTACACGTGTCTAGAAGAAAATTTTCCTTTTATAGAGGATGAAACATCAGTAATCCACATGCTCTCAACTCAGGAATGCATGTTTTTCGAATCCGTTATGCATGTAGCATGTACGGAACACGGAATATCATGTAGATAGAATTTTTCAAATTAAATATCTCTAGGGTAGAATTCGCACCAAGAGGGTTTTTCTGGGATCAAAGTGTGATTCTTGAACCTGGTGATAGGAAGAAGCTACGAAGACGAAGTATATATATTTAAGTGCATTGGTAACTTGTAATGATTGAAACATCAGTCATGAGCATATTCACAACTCAGAAATGCATGTTTGAGGAATTGGTATTTCATGAAACATGTTCGGAATACGGAATGCCATGGTTATTTAAACAATGTAAATTACGTGTGTATTGGTGAGAATTCGCTCAAAGAGGCTTTTCTAGTGCCAAATGTCCGATTCTAGTACCTGGTGACAGAAAAAACCTATGAAGTCAGAGTAAATATTTCAAAGTGTATATATGCCTTGTTTGGTGGATGAAAGGTCAGTAATCCAAATGCTGAGATCTCAGAAACACATGTTTGCCGAATCCATCATGCATGAAGCATGTACGGAACCCGGAATGCCATGTTGATGGAATTCATGTAAATTACATATCTGTTTGGTGGAAAACGCTCCAGAAGAATTTTTCTGAGAAAAATGCACGAGTACAAAACTCGTGTTAGGAAAAGATTGTGAAAATTGGTACACGTGTCTAGATGAAAATATTGTTTTAATGGAGGATGAAAGATCAGTAATCCACATGCTCTCAACTCAGGAATTCATGTTTGTCGAATCCGTCATGCATGTAGCATGTACGGAACACTGAATATCATTTAGATATAATCTATTCAAATTACATATCTCGAGGGTAGATTTCGCTCCAAGAGGGTTTTTCTGGGATCAAAGTGTGATTCTTGAAACTGGTGAAAGGAAGAAGCAACGAAGTCTAAGTAAATATTTCAAAGTGCATAAGTAACATTTTTGGTTGTTGATACATCTGTCTTACGCATGTACACAGCTCAGAATTGCATGTTTGAGGAATCCGTGATGCATGAAACATGTTCGGAATACGGAATGCCATGGTTATGTAAACAATGTAAATTACATGTGTATTGGTGAGAATTCGCTCAAAGAGTATTTTCTACTGCCAAATGTCCGATTTTAGAAACTTGTTATACAAAAAACCTATGAAGTCAGAGTAAATATTTCAAAGTGTATATATGCCTTGTTTGGTGGATGAAAGTTCACTAATCCACATGCACACAACTCAGAAACTCATGTTTCTCGAATCCGTCATGCATGTATCATGTACGGACCCGGAATGCCATGTTGATGGAATTCATGTAAATTAAATATCTATTAGGTTGAATACACTCCAGAAGTATTCTTCTGTGAAAAATGCACGAATTCAAAACTTGTGTTAAGAAAGCTTGTAAAAATGTGTACACGAGTCTATATGAAATTATTCCTTTTATAGAGGGTGAAAAATCAGTAATCCACATGCTCTCAACTCAGGAATGCATGTTTGTCGAATCCGTCATGCATGTAACATGTACGGAACACGGAATATAATGTTGAAGGGATCTATTCATATTACATATCTCTAGGGTAGAATTCGCTCCAAGAGGGTTTTTCTGGGATCAAAGTGTGATTCTTGGAACTGGTGATAGGAGAAACAACGAAGTCCAAGGAAATATTTCAAAGTGCATAAGTAACTTGTTTGGTGGTTGAAACATCTGTCATGCGCATGTTCACAGCTCAGAAATGCATGTTTGAGGAATCCGTGATGCATGAAACATGTTCGGAATACGGAATGCCATGGTTATGTAAACAATGTAAATTACATGTGTATTGGTGAGAATTCGCTCAGAGAGTGTTTTCTACTGCTAAATGTCCGATTTTAGAACCTGGTGATACAAAAAACTTATGAAGTCAGAGTAAATATTTCAAAGTGTAATATAAGCCTTCTTTGGTGGATGAAAGTTCACTAATCCACATGCTCACAACTCAGAAACGCATGTTTGCCGAATCCGTCATGCGTGTAGCATTTACGGAATCCAGAGTGCCCTGTTGATGGAATGCATTTAAATTACATATCTGTTAGGTGGAAATCGCTCCAGAAGTATTTTTCTGTGAAAAATGCATGAATTCTAAACTGGTGTTAGGGAAAGCTTGTGAAAATCTGTACACGTGTCTAGAAGAAAATTTTCCTTTTATAGAGGATGAAACATCAGTAATCCACATGCTCTCAACTCAGGAATGCATGTTTTTCGAATCCGTTATGCATGTAGCATGTATGGAACACGGAATATCATGTAGATAGAATTTTTCAAATTAAATATCTCTAGGGTAGAATTCGCACCAAGAGGGTTTTTCTGGGATCAAAGTGTGATTCTTGAACCTGGTGATAGGAAGAAGCTACGAAGACGAAATATATATATTTAAGTGCATTGGTAACTTGTAATGATTGAAACATCAGTCATGAGCATATTCACAACTCAGAAATGCATGTTTGAGGAATTGGTATTTCATGAAACATGTTCGGAATACGGAATGCCATGGTTATTTAAACAATGTAAATTACGTGTGTATTGGTGAGAATTCGCTCAAAGAGGCTTTTCTAGTGCCAAATGTCCGATTCTAGTACCTGGTGACAGAAAAAACCTATGAAGTCAGAGTAAATATTTCAAAGTGTATATATGCCTTGTTTGGTGGATGAAAGGTCAGTAATCCAAATGCTGAGATCTCAGAAACACATGTTTGCCGAATCCATCATGCATGAAGCATGTACGGAACCCTGAATGCCATGTTGATGGAATTCATGTAAATTACATATCTGTTTGGTGGAAAACGCTCCAGAAGAATTTTTCTGAGAAAAATGCACGAGTACAAAACTCGTGTTAGGAAAAGATTGTGAAAATTGGTACACGTGTCTAGATGAAAATATTGTTTTAATGGAGGATGAAAGATCAGTAATCCACATGCTCTCAACTCAGGAATTCATGTTTGTCGAATCCGTCATGCATGTAGCATGTACGGAGCACTGAATATCATTTAGATATAATCTATTCAAATTACATATCTCGAGGGTAGATTTCGCTCCAAGAGGGTTTTTCTGGGATCAAAGTGTGATTCTTGAAACTGGTGAAAGGAAGAAGCAACGAAGTCTAAGTAAATATTTCAAAGTGCATAGGTAAAATTTTTGGTGGTTGATACATCTGTCATGCGCATGTACACAGCTCAGAATTGCATGTTTGAGGAATCCGTGATGCATGAAACATGTTCGGAATACGGAATGCCATGGTTACGTAAACAATGTAAATTACATGTGTATTGGTGAGAATTCGCTCAAAGAGTGTTTTCTAGTGCCAAATGTCCGATTTTAGAACCTTGTGATACAAAAAACCTATGAAGTCAGAGTAAATATTTCAAAGTGTATTTATGCCTTGTTTGGTGGACGAAAGTTCACTAATCCACATGTTCACAACTCAGAAACTCATGTTTCTCGAATCCGTGATGCATGTATCATGTACGGACCCGGAATGCCATGTTGATGGAATTCATGTAAATTATATATCTTTTAGGTTGAATACACTCCAGAAGTATTCTTCTGTGAAAAATGCACGAATTCAAAACTTGTGTTAGAGAAAGCTTGTAAAAATGTGTACACGAGTCTATATGAAATTATTCTTTTATAGAGGGTGAAAAATCAGTAATCCACATGCTCTCAACTCAGGAATGCATGTTTGTCGAATCCGTCATGCATGTAACATGTACGGAACACGGAATATCATGTTGAAGGGATCTATTCATATTACATATCTCTAGGGTAGTATTCGCTCCAAGAGGGTTTTTCTGGGATCAAAGTGTGATTCTTGAAACTGGTGATAGGAGAAACAACGAAGTCCAAGGAAATATTTCAAAGTGCATAAGTAACTTGTTTGGTGGTTGAAATATCTGTCATGTGCATGTTCACAGCTCAGAAATGCAATTTGAGGAATTCGTGATGCATGAATCATGTTCGGAATACGGAATGCCATGCTTATGTAAACAATATAAATTACATGTGTATTGGTGAGAATTCGCTCAAAGAGTGTTTTCTACTGCCAAATGTCCGATTTTAGAACCTGGTGATACAAAAAAATTATGAAGTCAGAGTAAATATTTCAAAGTGTAATATAAGCCTTCTTTGGTGGATGAAAGTTCACTAATCCACATGCTCACAACTCAGAAACGCATGTTTGCCGAATCCGTCATGCGTGTAGCATTTACGGAATCCAGAGTGCCCTGTTGATGGAATGCTTTTAAATTACATATCTGTTAGGTGGAAATCGCTCCAGAAGTATTTTTCTGTGAAAAATGCATGAATTCTAAACTGGTGTTAGGGAAAGCTTGTGAAAATCTGTACACGTGTCTAGAAGAAAATTTTCCTTTTATAGAGGATGAAACATCAGTAATCCACATGCTCTCAACTCAGGAATGCATGTTTTTCGAATCCGTTATGCATGTAGCATGTACGGAACATGGAATATCATGTAGATAGAATTTTTCAAATTAAATATCTCTAGGGTAGAATTCGCACCAAGAGGGTTTTTCTGGGATCAAAGTGTGATTCTTGAACCTGGTGATAGGAAGAAGCTACGAAGACGAAGTATATATATTTAAGTGCATTGGTAACTTGTAATGATTGAAACATCAGTCATGAGCATATTCACAACTCAGAAATGCATGTTTGAGGAATTGGTATTTCATGAAACATGTTCGGAATACGGAATGCCATGGTTATTTAAACAATGTAAATTACGTGTGTATTGGTGAGAATTCGCTCAAAGAGGCTTTTCTAGTGCCAAATGTCCGATTCTAGTACCTGGTGACAGAAAAAACCTATGAAGTCAGAGTAAATATTTCAAAGTGTATATATGCCTTGTTTGGTGGATGAAAGGTCAGTAATCCAAATGCTGAGATCTCAGAAACACATGTTTGCCGAATCCATCATGCATGAAGCATGTACGGAACCCGGAATGCCATGTTGATGGAATTCATGTAAATTACATATCTGTTTGGTGGAAAACGCTCCAGAAGAATTTTTCTGAGAAAAATGCACGAGTACAAAACTCGTGTTAGGAAAAGATTGTGAAAATTGGTACACGTGTCTAGATGAAAATATTGTTTTAATGGAGGATGAAAGATCAGTAATCCACATGCTCTCAACTCAGGAATTCATGTTTGTCGAATCCGTCATGCATGTAGCATGTACGGAGCACTGAATATCATTTAGATATAATCTATTCAAATTACATATCTCGAGGGTAGATTTCGCTCCAAGAGGGTTTTTCTGGGATCAAAGTGTGATTCTTGAAACTGGTGAAAGGAAGAAGCAACGAAGTCTAAGTAAATATTTCAAAGTGCATAAGTAACATTTTTGGTTGTTGATACATCTGTCTTACGCATGTACACAGCTCAGAATTGCATGTTTGAGGAATCCGTGATGCATGAAACATGTTCGGAATACGGAATGCCATGGTTATGTAAACAATGTAAATTACATGTGTATTGGTGAGAATTCGCTCAAAGAGTATTTTCTACTGCCAAATGTCCGATTTTAGAAACTTGTTATACAAAAAACCTATGAAGTCAGAGTAAATATTTCAAAGTGTATATATGCCTTGTTTGGTGGATGAAAGTTCACTAATCCACATGCTCACAACTCAGAAACTCATGTTTCTCGAATCCGTCATGCATGTATCATGTACGGACCCGGAATGCCATGTTGATGGAATTCATGTAAATTAAATATCTATTAGGCTGAATACACTCCAGAAGTATTCTTCTGTGAAAAATGCACGAATTCAAAACTTGTGTTAAGAAAGCTTGTAAAAATGTGTACACGAGTCTATATGAAATTATTCCTTTTATAGAGGGTGAAAAATCAGTAATCCACATGCTCTCAACTCAGGAATGCATGTTTGTCGAATCCGTCATGCATGTAACATGTACGGAACACGGAATATCATGTTGAAGGGATCTATTCATATTACATATCTCTAGGGTAGAATTCGCTCCAAGAGGGTTTTTCTGGGATCAAAGTGTGATTCTTGGAACTGGTGATAGGAGAAACAACGAAGTCCAAGGAAATATTTCAAAGTGCATAAGTAACTTGTTTGGTGGTTGAAACATCTGTCATGCGCATGTTCACAGCTCAGAAATGCATGTTTGAGGAATCCGTGATGCATGAAACATGTTCGGAATACGGAATGCCATGGTTATGTAAACAATGTAAATTACATGTGTATTGGTGAGAATTCGCTCAGAGAGTGTTTTCTACTGCTAAATGTCCGATTTTAGAACCTGGTGATACAAAAAACTTATGAAGTCAGAGTAAATATTTCAAAGTGTAATATAAGCCTTCTTTGGTGGATGAAAGTTCACTAATCCACATGCTCACAACTCAGAAACGCATGTTTGCCGAATCCGTCATGCGTGTAGCATTTACGGAATCCAGAGTGCCCTGTTGATGGAATGCATTTAAATTACATATCTGTTAGGTGGAAATCGCTCCAGAAGTATTTTTCTGTGAAAAATGCATGAATTCTAAACTGGTGTTAGGGAAAGCTTGTGAAAATCTGTACACGTGTCTAGAAGAAAATTTTCCTTTTATAGAGGATGAAACATCAGTAATCCACATGCTCTCAACTCAGGAATGCATGTTTTTCGAATCCGTTATGCATGTAGCATGTACGGAACACGGAATATCATGTAGATAGAATTTTTCAAATTAAATATCTCTAGGGTAGAATTCGCACCAAGAGGGTTTTTCTGGGATCAAAGTGTGATTCTTGAACCTGGTGATAGGAAGAAGCTACGAAGACGAAGTATATATATTTAAGTGCATTGGTAACTTGTAATGATTGAAACATCAGTCATGAGCATATTCACAACTCAGAAATGCATGTTTGAGGAATTGGTATTTCATGAAACATGTTCGGAATACGGAATGCCATGGTTATTTAAACAATGTAAATTACGTGTGTATTGGTGAGAATTCGCTCAAAGAGGCTTTTCTAGTGCCAAATGTCCGATTCTAGTACCTGGTGACAGAAAAAACCTATGAAGTCAGAGTAAATATTTCAAAGTGTATATATGCCTTGTTTGGTGGATGAAAGGTCAGTAATCCAAATGCTGAGATCTCAGAAACACATGTTTGCCGAATCCATCATGCATGAAGCATGTACGGAACCCGGAATGCCATGTTGATGGAATTCATGTAAATTACATATCTGTTTGGTGGAAAACGCTCCAGAAGAATTTTTCTGAGAAAAATGCACGAGTACAAAACTCGTGTTAGGAAAAGATTGTGAAAATTGGTACACGTGTCTAGATGAAAATATTGTTTTAATGGAGGATGAAAGATCAGTAATCCACATGCTCTCAACTCAGGAATTCATGTTTGTCGAATCCGTCATGCATGTAGCATGTACGGAGCACTGAATATCATTTAGATATAATCTATTCAAATTACATATCTCGAGGGTAGATTTCGCTCCAAGAGGGTTTTTCTGGGATCAAAGTGTGATTCTTGAAACTGGTGAAAGGAAGAAGCAACGAAGTCTAAGTAAATATTTCAAAGTGCATAAGTAACATTTTTGGTTGTTGATACATCTGTCTTACGCATGTACACAGCTCAGAATTGCATGTTTGAGGAATCCGTGATGCATGAAACATGTTCGGAATACGGAATGCCATGGTTATGTAAACAATGTAAATTACATGTGTATTGGTGAGAATTCGCTCAAAGAGTGTTTTCTACTGCCAAATGTTCAATTTTAGAAACTTGTTATACAAAAAACCTATGAAGTCAGAGTAAATATTTCAAAGTGTATATATGCCTTGTTTGGTGGATGAAAGTTCACTAATCCACATGCTCACAACTCAGAAACTCATGTTTCTCGAATCCGTCATGCATGTATCATGTACGGACCCGGAATGCCATGTTGATGGAATTCATGTAAATTAAATATCTATTAGGTTGAATACACTCCAGAAGTATTCTTCTGTGAAAAATGCACGAATTCAAAACTTGTGTTAAGAAAGCTTGTAAAAATGTGTACACGAGTCTATATGAAATTATTCCTTTTATAGAGGGTGAAAAATCAGTAATCCACATGCTCTCAACTCAGGAATGCATGTTTGTCGAATCCGTCATGCATGTAACATGTACGGAACACGGAATATAATGTTGAAGGGATCTATTCATATTACATATCTCTAGGGTAGAATTCGCTCCAAGAGGGTTTTTCTGGGATCAAAGTGTGATTCTTGGAACTGGTGATAGGAGAAACAACGAAGTCCAAGGAAATATTTCAAAGTGCATAAGTAACTTGTTTGGTGGTTGAAATATCTGTCATGTGCATGTTCACAGCTCAGAAATGCAATTTGAGGAATTCGTGATGCATGAATCATGTTCGGAATATGGAATGCCATGGTTATGTAAACAATGTAAATTACATGTGTATTTGTGAGAATTCGCTCAAAGAGGCTTTTCTAGTGCCAAATGTCCGATTTAATACCTGGTGATAGAAAAAACCTATGAAGCCAGAGTAAATATTTCTAAGTGTATATATGCCTTGTTTGGTGGATGAAAGGTCAGGAATCCACATGCTGAGATCTCAGAAACACATGTATGCCGAAACCGCCATGCATGTAGCATTTACGGAACCTGGAATGCCCTGTTGATGGAATGCATTTAAATTACATATCTGTTAGGTGGAAATCGCTCCAGAGGTATTCTTCTGTGAAAAATGCTCGAATTCAAAACTGGTGTTAGGGAAAGCTTGTGAAAATCTGTACACATGTCTAGATGAAAATATTCCTTTTATAGAGGATGAAAGATCAGTAATCCACATGCTCTCAACTCAGGAATGCATGTTTGTCGAATCCGTCATGCATATAGCATGTCCGGAACACGGAATATCATGTAGATTGTATCTATTCAAATTACATATCTCTAGGGTAGAATTCGCTTCAAGAGGGTTTTTCTGGGATGAAATTGTGATTCTTGAAACTTGTGATAGGAAGAAGCTCCGAAGTCCAAGTAAATATTTCAAAGTGCATACGTAAATTGTTTGGTGTTTGAAACATCATTCATGCGCATGTTCACAGCCCAGAAATGCATGTTTGTGAATCCGTGAGAATGAAACATGTTCTGTATATGGAATGCCATGATTAGGTAAACAATGTAAATTACATGTGTATTGGTGAGAATCGCTCAAAGAGTGTTTTCTGGGGCCAAATGTCCGATTTTAGAACCTGGAGATAAAAAAAAGCTATGAAGTCAGTGTAAATAATTCTAAGTGTCTATATGCCTTGTTTGGTGATTGAAAGGTCAGTAATCCAAGTGCTCACAATTCAGAAACTCATGTTTCACGAATCCGTAATGCATGTATCATGTACGGAACCCGGGATGCCATGTTGATGGAATTCATGTAAATTATATATCTATTAGGTGGAAAAAGCTCCAGAAGTGTTCTTCTGTGAAAAATGCACGAATTAGAAACTGGTGTTAGGGAAAGCTTGTGAAAATGTGTACACGAGTCTATATGAATATATTCCTTTTATACTGGATGAAAAATCAGTAATCCAGATGCTCTCAACTCAGGAATGCATGTTTGTCGAATCCGTCATGCATGTAGCATGTACGGAACACCGAATATCATGTTGATAGAATCTATTCAAATTACATATCTCTAGGGTAGAATTAGCTCCAAGAGTTTTTTCAGGGATCAAAGTGTGATTCTTGAAACTGGTGATTGGAAGAAGCTAAGAAATCCAAGTAAATATTTCAAAGTGCATAGGTAACTTGTTTGGTGTTTGAAATATCTGTCATGCGCATGTACACATCCCACAAATTCATGTTTCAGGAATCCGTGATGCATGAAACATGCTCGGAATACGGAATGCCATGTTTATGTCAACAATGTAAATTACATTTGTGTTGGTGAGAATTCGCTCAAAGAGTGTTTACTGGAGCCAATTATCCGATTTAAAACGTGGTGAGAGAAAAAACCTATGAAGTCAGAGTAAGTATTTCTAAGTGTATATATGCATTGTTTGGCCTATGAAAGGTCAGTAATCCACATGTTGAGATCTCAGAAACACATGTTTGCCGAATCCGTCATGCATGTATCATGTACGGAACCCGGAATGCCATGTTGATGGAATTCATGTTAATTACATATCTGTTTGGTGGAAATCGCCCCAGAAGTATTTTTCTGTGAAAAATAAATGAGTTCGAAACTGGTGTTAGGAAAAGATTGTGAAAATGGGTACACGTGTCTAGATGAAAATATTGTTTTTATAGAGGATGAAAGATCGGTATTCCACATGCTCTCAACTCAAGAATGCATGTTTGTCGAATCCGTCATGCATGTAGTATGTAATGAACACTGAATATCATTTAGATGGAATCTATTCAAATTACATATCTCTAGGGTAGAATTCGCTTCAAGAGGTTTTTTCTGGGATCAAATTGTGATTCGAAAACCTGGTGATAGGAAGAAGCTACGAAGACAAAGTGTATATATCAAAGTGCATAGGTAACTTGTAATGGTTTAAACATCAGTCATGAGCATATTCACAACTGACAAATGCATGTTTGAAGACTCGGTATTGCATGAAACATGTTCGGAATACAGAAGGCCATGGTTATGTAAAAAATGTAAATTACATGTTTATATTTGAGAATTCGCTCAGAGGGTGTTTTCTGGTGCCAAATGTCCGATTATAAAACCTGGTGATAGAAAAATCCTATGAAGTCAGAGTAAATATTTCTAAGTGTATATATGCCTTCTTTGGTGGATGAAAGTTCACTAATCCACATGCTCACCACTCAGAATCTCTAGTTTGTCGAATCCTTCATGCATGCATCATGTACAGAACCCGGAAAGATATGTAGATGGAATTCATGTAAATTACTTATCTATTAGGTTGAAAACTCTCCAAAAGTATTTTTCTGTGAAAAATGCATGAATAAGAAACTGGTGTTAGGGAAACATAGTGAAAATCTGTACACGTGTCTAGATGAAAATATTCCTATTGTAGAGGATGAAAGAACAGTAATCCACATGCTCTCAACTCAGGAATGCATGTTTGTCGAATCCATCATGCATGTAGCATGTAGGGAACATGGAAGACCATGTTGAAGGAATCTATTCAAATTACATATCTCTAGGGTAGATTTTGCTCCAAGAGGGTTTTTCAGGGATCAAAGTGTGATTCTTGAAACTGGTGATAGGAGAAGCAACGAAGTCCAAGGAACTATTTCAAAGTGCATAAGTAACTTGTTTGGTGGTTGAAACATCTGTCATGCGCATGTTCACAGCTCAGAAATGCATGTTTGAGGAATCCGTGATGCATGAAACATGTTCGGAATACGGAATGCCATGGTTATGTAAACAATGTAAATTACATGTGTATTGGTGAGAATTCGCTCAGAGAGTGTTTTCTACTGCTAAATGTCCGATTTTAGAACCTGGTGATACAAAAAACTTATGAAGTCAGAGTAAATATTTCAAAGTGTAATATATGCCTTCTTTGGTGGATGAAAGTTCACTAATCCACATGCTCACAACTCAGAAACGCATGTTTCTCGAATCCGTCATGCATGTATCAAGTACGGAACCCGGAATGCCATGTTGATGGAATTCATGTAAATTATATATCTATTAGGTTGAATACACTCCAGAAGTATTCTTCTGTGAAAAATGAACGAATTCGAAACTTGTGTTAGGGAAAGCTTGTGAAAATGTGTACACGAGTCTATATGAAATTATTCCTTTTATAGAGGATGAAAAATCAGTAATCCACATGCTCTCAACTCAGGAATGCATGTTTGTGGAATCCGTCATGCATGTAACATGTACGGAACACGGAATATCATGTTGAAGGAATCTATTCTAATTACATATCTCTAGGGTAGAATTCGCTCCAAGAGGGTTTTTCTGGGATCAAAGTGTGATTCTTGAAACTTGTGATAGGAGAAGCAACGAAGTCCAAGGGACTATATCAAAGTGTATAAGTAACTTGTTTGGTTGTTGAAACATCTGTCATGCGCATATTCACAGCTCAGAAATTTATGTTTGAGGAAAGCGTGATGCATGAAACATGTTCGGAATACGGAATGCCATGGTTATGTAAACAATGTAAATTACATGTGTATTGGTGAGAATTCGCTCAAAGAGTGTTTTCTACTGCCAAATATCCGATTTTAGAACCTGGTGATACAAAAAAGTTATGAAGTCAGAGTTAATATTTCAAAGTGTAATATATGCCTTCTTTGATGGATGAAAGTTCACTAATCCACATGTTCACAACTCAGAAACGCATGTTTCTCGAATACGTCATGCATGCATCATGTACGGAACCCGGAATGCCATGTTGATGGAATTCATGTAAATTATATATCTATTAGGTTGAATATACTCCAGAAGAATTCTTCTGTGAAAAATGAACGAATTCGAAACTTGTGTTAGGGAAAGCTTGTGAAAATGTGTACACGAGTCTATATGAAATTATTCCTTTTATAGAGGATGAAAAATCAGTAATCCACATGCTCACAACTCAGGAATGCATGTTTGTCGAATCCGTCATGCATGTAACATGTACGGAACACGGAATATCATGTTGAAGGAATCTATTCAAATTACATATCTCTAGGGTAGAATTCGCTCCAAGAGGGTTTTTCTGGGATCAAAGTGTGATTCTTGAAACTGGTGATAGGAGAAGCAACGAAGTCCAAGGAACTATTTCAAAGTGCGTAAGTAACTTGTTTGGTGGTTGAAACAACTGTCATGCACATGTTCACAGCTCAGAAATGCATGTTTGAGGAATCCGTGATGCATGAAACATGTTCGGAATACGGAATGCCATGGTTATGTAAACAATGTAAATTACATGTGTATTGGTGAGAATTCGCTCAAAGAGTGTTTTCTACTGCCAAATGTCCGATTTTAGAACCTGGTGATACAAAAAACTTATGAAGTCAGAGTAAATATTTCAAAGTGTAATATATGCCTTCTTTGGTGGATGAAAGTTCACTAATCCACATGCTCACAACTCAGAAACGCATGTTTCTCGAATCCGTCATGCATGTATCATGTACGGACCCGGAATGCCATGTTGATGGAATTCATGTAAATTAAATATCTATTAGGTTGAATACACTCCAGAAGTATTCTTCTGTGAAAAATGCACGAATTCAAAACTTGTGTTAAGAAAGCTTGTAAAAATGTGTACACGAGTCTATATGAAATTATTCCTTTTATAGAGGGTGAAAAATCAGTAATCCACATGCTCTCAACTCAGGAATGCATGTTTGTCGAATCCGTCATGCATGTAACATGTACGGAACACGGAATATAATGTTGAAGGGATCTATTCATATTACATATCTCTAGGGTAGAATTCGCTCCAAGAGGGTTTTTCTGGGATCAAAGTGTGATTCTTGGAACTGGTGATAGGAGAAACAACGAAGTCCAAGGAAATATTTCAAAGTGCATAAGTAACTTGTTTGGTGGTTGAAATATCTGTCATGTGCATGTTCACAGCTCAGAAATGCAATTTGAGGAATTCGTGATGCATGAAACATGTTCGGAATACGGAATGCCATGGTTATGTAAACAATGTAAATTACATGTGTATTGGTGAGAATTCGCTCAAAGAGTGTTTTCTACTGCCAAATGTCCGATTTTAGAACCTGGTGATACAAAAAACTTATGAAGTCAGAGTAAATATTTCAAAGTGTAATATATGCCTTCTTTGGTGGATGAAAGTTCACTAATCCACATGCTCACAACTCAGAAACGCATGTTTCTCGAATCCGTCATGCATGTATCATGTACGGAACCCGGAATGCCATGTTGATGGAATTCATGTAAATTATATATCTATTAGGTTGAATACACTCCAGAAGTATTCTTCTGTGAAAAATGAACGAATTCGAAACTTGTGTTAGGGAAAGATAGTGAAAATGTTTACACGAGTCTATATGAAATTATTCCTTTTATAGAGGATGAAAAATCAGTAATCCACATGCTCACAACTCAGGAATGCATGTTTGTCGAATCCGTCATGCATGTAACATGTACGGAACACGGAATATCATGTTGAAGGAATCTATTCAAATTACATGTCTCTAGGGTAGAATTCGCTCCAAGAGGGTTTTTCTGGGATCAAAGTGTGATTCTTGAAACTGGTGATAGGAGAAGCAACGAAGTCCAAGGAACTATTTCAAAGTGCGTAAGTAACTTGTTTGGTGGTTGAAACAACTGTCATGCGCATGTTCACAGCTCAGAAATGAATGTTTCAGGAATCCGTGATGCATGAAACATGTTTGGAATACGGAATGCCATGGTTATGTAAACAATGTAAATTACATGTGTATTGGTGAGAATTCGCTCAAAGAGTGTTTTCTACTGCCAAATGTCCGATTTTAGAACCTGGTGATACAAAAAACTTATGAAGTCAGAGTAAATATTTCAAAGTGTAATATTTGCCTTCTTTGGTGGATGAAAGTTCACTAATCCACATGCTCACAACTCAGAAACGCATGTTTGCCGAATCCGTCATGCGTGTAGCATTTACGGAATCCAGAGTGCCCTGTTGATGGAATGCATTTAAATTACATATCTGTTAGGTGGAAATCGCTCCAGAAGTATTTTTCTGTGAAAAATGCATGAATTCTAAACTGGTGTTAGGGAAAGCTTGTGAAAATCTGTACACGTGTCTAGAAGAAAATTTTCCTTTTATAGAGGATGAAACATCAGTAATCCACATGCTCTCAACTCAGGAATGCATGTTTTTCGAATCCGTTATGCATGTAGCATGTACGGAACACGGAATATCATGTAGATAGAATTTTTCAAATTAAATATCTCTAGGGTAGAATTCGCACCAAGAGGGTTTTTCTGGGATCAAAGTGTGATTCTTGAACCTGGTGATAGGAAGAAGCTACGAAGACGAAGTATATATATTTAAGTGCATTGGTAACTTGTAATGATTGAAACATCAGTCATGAGCATATTCACAACTCAGAAATGCATGTTTGAGGAATTGGTATTTCATGAAACATGTTCGGAATACGGAATGCCATGGTTATTTAAACAATGTAAATTACGTGTGTATTGGTGAGAATTCGCTCAAAGAGGCTTTTCTAGTGCCAAATGTCCGATTCTAGTACCTGGTGACAGAAAAAACCTATGAAGTCAGAGTAAATATTTCAAAGTGTATATATGCCTTGTTTGGTGGATGAAAGGTCAGTAATCCAAATGCTGAGATCTCAGAAACACATGTTTGCCGAATCCATCATGCATGAAGCATGTACGGAACCCGGAATGCCATGTTGATGGAATTCATGTAAATTACATATCTGTTTGGTGGAAAACGCTCCAGAAGAATTTTTCTGAGAAAAATGCACGAGTACAAAACTCGTGTTAGGAAAAGATTGTGAAAATTGGTACACGTGTCTAGATGAAAATATTGTTTTAATGGAGGATGAAAGATCAGTAATCCACATGCTCTCAACTCAGGAATTCATGTTTGTCGAATCCGTCATGCATGTAGCATGTACGGAGCACTGAACATCATTTAGATATAATCTATTCAAATTACATATCTCGAGGGTAGATTTCGCTCCAAGAGGGTTTTTCTGGGATCAAAGTGTGATTCTTGAAACTGGTGAAAGGAAGAAGCAACGAAGTCTAAGTAAATATTTCAAAGTGCATAAGTAACATTTTTGGTTGTTGATACATCTGTCTTACGCATGTACACAGCTCAGAATTGCATGTTTGAGGAATCCGTGATGCATGAAACATGTTCGGAATACGGAATGCCATGGTTATGTAAACAATGTAAATTACATGTGTATTGGTGAGAATTCGCTCAAAGAGTATTTTCTACTGCCAAATGTCCGATTTTAGAAACTTGTTATACAAAAAACCTATGAAGTCAGAGTAAATATTTCAAAGTGTATATATGCCTTGTTTGGTGGATGAAAGTTCACTAATCCACATGCTCACAACTCAGAAACTCATGTTTCTCGAATCCGTCATGCATGTATCATGTACGGACCCGGAATGCCATGTTGATGGAATTCATGTAAATTATATATCTATTAGGTTGAATACACTCCAGAAGTATTCTTCTGTGAAAAATGAACGAATTCGAAACTTGTGTTAGGGAAAGATAGTGAAAATGTTTACACGAGTCTATATGAAATTATTCCTTTTATAGAGGATGAAAAATCAGTAATCCACATGCTCACAACTCAGGAATGCATGTTTGTCGAATCCGTCATGCATGTAACATGTACGGAAAACGGAATATCATGTTGAAGGAATCTATTCAAATTACATGTCTCTAGGGTAGAATTCGCTCCAAGAGGGTTTTTCTGGGATCAAAGTGTGATTCTTGAAACTGGTGATAGGAGAAGCAACGAAGTCCAAGGAACTATTTCAAAGTGCGTAAGTAACTTGTTTGGTGGTTGAAACAACTGTCATGCGCATGTTCACAGCTCAGAAATGCATGTTTCAGGAATCCGTGATGCATGAAACATGTTCGGAATACGGAATGCCATGGTTATGTAAACAATGTAAATTACATGTGTATTGGTGAGAATTCGCTCAAAGAGTGTTTTCTACTGCCAAATGTCCGATTTTAGAACCTGGTGATACAAAAAACTTATGAAGTCAGAGTAAATATTTCAAAGTGTAATATATGCCTTCTTTGGTGGATGAAAGTTCACTAATCCACATGCTCACAACTCAGAAACGCATGTTTCTCGAATCCGTCATGCATGTATCATGTACGGAACCCGGAATGCCATGTTGATGGAATTCATGTAAATTATATATCTATTAGGTTTAATACACTCCAGAAGAATTCTTCTGTGAAAAATGAACGAATTCGATCTTGTGTTAGGGAAAGCTTGTGAAAATGTGTACACGAGTCTATATGAAATTATTCCTTTTATAGAGGATGAAAAATCAGTAATCCACATGCTCACAACTCAGGAATGCATGTTTGTCGAATCCGTCATGCATGTAACATGTACGGAACACGGAATATCATGTTGAAGGAATCTATTCAAATTACATATCTCTAGGGTAGAATTCGCTCCAAGAGGGTTTTTCTGGGATCAAAGTGTGCTTCTTGAAACTGGTGATAGGGGAAGCAACGAAGTCCAAGGAACTATTTCAAAGTGCATAAGTAACTTGTTTGGTGGTTGAAACATCTGTCATGCGCATGTTCACAGCTCAGAAATGCATGTTTGAGGAATCCGTGATGCATGAAACATGTTCGGAATACGGAATGCCATGGTTATGTAAACAATGTAAATTACATGTGTATTGGGGAGAATTCGCTCAAAGAGTGTTTTCTACTGCCAAATGTCCGATTTTAGAACCTGGTGATACAAAAAACTTATGAAGTCAGAGTAAATATTTCAAAGTGTAATATATGCCTTCTTTGGTGGATGAAAGTTCACTAATCCACATGCTCACAACTCAGAAACGCATGTTTCTCGAATCCGTCATGCATGTATCATGTACGGAACCCGGAATGCCATGTTGATGGAATTCATGTAAATTATATATCTATTAGGTTGAATACACTCCAGAAGTATTCTTCTGTGAAAAATGAACGAATTCGAAACTTGTGTTAGGGAAAGATTGTGAAAATGTGTACACGAGTCTATATGAAATTATTCCTTTTATAGAGGATGAAAAATCAGTAATCCACATGCTCACAACTCAGGAATGCATGTTTGTCGAATCCGTCATGCATGTAACATGTACAGAACACGGAATATCATGTTGAAGGAATCTATTCAAATTACATATCTCTAGGGTAGAATTCGCTCCAAGAGGGTTTTTCTGGGATCAAAGTGTGATTCTTGAAACTGGTGATAGGAGAAGCAACGAAGTCCAAGGAACTATTTCAAAGTGCGTAAGTAACTTGTTTGGTGGTTGAAACAACTTTCATGCGCATGTTCACAGCTCACAAATGCATGTTTCAGGAATCCGTGATGCATGAAACATGTTCGGAATACGGAATGCCATGGTTATGTAAACAATGTAAATTACATGTGTATTGGTGAGAATTCGCTCAAAGAGTGTTTTCTACTGCCAAATGTCCGATTTTAGAACCTGGTGATACAAAAAACTTATGAAGTCAGAGTAAATATTTCAAAGTGTAATATATGCCTTCTTTGGTGGATGAAAGTTCACTAATCCACATGCTCACAACTCAGAAACGCATGTTTCTCGAATCCGTCATGCATGTATCATGTACGGAACCCGGAATGCCATGTTGATGGAATTCATGTAAATTATATATCTATTAGGTTTAATACACTCCAGAAGAATTCTTCTGTGAAAAATGAACGAATTCGATCTTGTGTTAGGGAAAGCTTGTGAAAATGTGTACACGAGTCTATATGAAATTATTCCTTTTATAGAGGATGAAAAATCAGTAATCCACATGCTCACAACTCAGGAATGCATGTTTGTCGAATCCGTCATGCATGTAACATGTACGGAACACGGAATATCATGTTGAAGGAATCTATTCAAATTACATATCTCTAGGGTAGAATTCGCTCCAAGAGGGTTTTTCTGGGATCAAAGTGTGCTTCTTGAAACTGGTGATAGGGGAAGCAACGAAGTCCAAGGAACTATTTCAAAGTGCATAAGTAACTTGTTTGGTGGTTGAAACATCTGTCATGCGCATGTTCACAGCTCAGAAATGCATGTTTGAGGAATCCGTGATGCATGAAACATGTTCGGAATACGGAATGCCATGGTTATGTAAACAATGTAAATTACATGTGTATTGGGGAGAATTCGCTCAAAGAGTGTTTTCTACTGCCAAATGTCCGATTTTAGAACCTGGTGATACAAAAAACTTATGAAGTCAGAGTAAATATTTCAAAGTGTAATATATGCCTTCTTTGGTGGATGAAAGTTCACTAATCCACATGCTCACAACTCAGAAACGCATGTTTCTCGAATCCGTCATGCATGTATCATGTACGGAACCCGGAATGCCATGTTGATGGAATTCATGTAAATTATATATCTATTAGGTTGAATACACTCCAGAAGTATTCTTCTGTGAAAAATGAACGAATTCGAAACTTGTGTTAGGGAAAGATTGTGAAAATGTGTACACGAGTCTATATGAAATTATTCCTTTTATAGAGGATGAAAAATCAGTAATCCACATGCTCACAACTCAGGAATGCATGTTTGTCGAATCCGTCATGCATGTAACATGTACAGAACACGGAATATCATGTTGAAGGAATCTATTCAAATTACATATCTCTAGGGTAGAATTCGCTCCAAGAGGGTTTTTCTGGGATCAAAGTGTGATTCTTGAAACTGGTGATAGGAGAAGCAACGAAGTCCAAGGAACTATTTCAAAGTGCGTAAGTAACTTGTTTGGTGGTTGAAACAACTGTCATGCACATGTTCACAGCTCAGAAATGCATGTTTGAGGAATCCGTGATGCATGAAACATGTTCGGAATACGGAATGCCATGGTTATGTAAACAATGTAAATTACATGTGTATTGGTGAGAATTCGCTCAAAGAGTGTTTTCTACTGCCAAATGTCCGATTTTAGAACCTGGTGATACAAAAAACTTATGAAGTCAGAGTAAATATTTCAAAGTGTAATATATGCCTTCTTTGGTGGATGAAAGTTCACTAATCCACATGCTCTCAACTCAGAAACGCATGTTTCTCGAATCCGTCATGCATGTATCATGTACGGAACCCGGAATGCCATGTTGATGGAATTCATGTAAATTATATATCTATTAGGTTTAATACACTCCAGAAGAATTCTTCTGTGAAAAATGAACGAATTCGATCTTGTGTTAGGGAAAGCTTGTGAAAATGTGTACACGAGTCTATATGAAATTATTCCTTTTATAGAGGATGAAAAATCAGTAATCCACATGCTCACAACTCAGGAATGCATGTTTGTCGAATCCGTCATGCATGTAACATGTACGGAACACGGAATATCATGTTGAAGGAATCTATTCAAATTACATATCTCTAGGGTAGAATTCGCTCCAAGAGGGTTTTTCTGGGATCAAAGTGTGCTTCTTGAAACTGGTGATAGGGGAAGCAACGAAGTCCAAGGAACTATTTCAAAGTGCATAAGTAACTTGTTTGGTGGTTGAAACATCTGTCATGCGCATGTTCACAGCTCAGAAATGCATGTTTGAGGAATCCGTGATGCATGAAACATGTTCGGAATACGGAATGCCATGGTTATGTAAACAATGTAAATTACATGTGTATTGGTGAGAATTCGCTCAAAGAGTGTTTTCTACTGCCAAATGTCCGATTTTAGAACCTGGTGATACAAAAAACTTATGAAGTCAGAGTAAATATTTCAAAGTGTAATATATGCCTTCTTTGGTGGATGAAAGTTCACTAATCCACATGCTCACAACTCAGAAACGCATGTTTCTCGAATCCGTCATGCATGTATCATGTACGGAACCCGGAATGCCATGTTGATGGAATTCATGTAAATTATATATCTATTAGGTTGAATACACTCCAGAAGTATTCTTCTGTGAAAAATGAACGAATTTGAAACTTGTGTTAGGGAAAGATAGTGAAAATGTGTACACGAGTCTATATGAAATTATTCCTTTTATAGAGGATGAAAAATCAGTAATCCACATGCTCACAACTCAGGAATGCATGTTTGTCGAATCCGTCATGCATGTAACATGTACGGAACACGGAATATCATGTTGAAGGAATCTATTCAAATTACATATCTCTAGGTTAGAATTCGCTCCAAGAGGGTTTTTGTGGGATCAAAGTGTGATTCTTGAAACTGGTGATAGGAGAAGCAACGAAGTCCAAGGAACTATTTCAAAGTGCATAAGTAACTTGTTTGGTGGTTGAAACATCTGTCATGTGCATGTTCACAGCTCAGAAATGCATGTTTGAGGAATCCGTGATGCATGAAACATGTTCGGAATACGGAATGCCATGGTTATGTAAACAATGTAAATTACATGTGTATTGGTGAGAATTCGCTCAAAGAGTGTTTTCTACTGCCAAATGTCCGATTTTAGAACCTGGTGATACAAAAAACTTATGAAGTCAGAGTAAATATTTCAAAGTGTAATATATGCCTTCTTTGGTGGATGAAAGTTCACTAATCCACATGCTCACAACTCAGAAACGCATGTTTCTCGAATCCGTCATGCATGTATCATGTACGGAACCCGGAATGCCATGTTGATGGAATTCATGTAAATTAAATATCTATTATGTTGAATAAACTCCAGAAGTATTCTTCTGTGAAAAATGAACGAATTCGAAACTTGTGTTACGGAAAGCTTGTGAAAATGTGCACACGAGTCTATATGAAATTATTCCTTTTATAGAGGATGAAAAATCAGTAATCCACATGCTCTCAACTCAGGAATGCATGTTTGTCGAATCCGTCATGCATGTAACATGTACGTAACACGGAATATCATGTAGAAGGAAACTATTCAAATTACATATCTCTAGGGTAGAATTCGCTCCAAGAGGGTTTTTCTGGGATCAAAGTGTGATTCTTGAAACTTGTGATAGGAGAAGCAACGAAGTCCAAGGGACTATTTCAAAGTGCATAAGTAACTTGTTTGGTGGTTGAAACATCTGTCATGCGCATGTTCACAGGTCAGAAATGCATGTTTGAGGAATCCGTGATGCACGAATCATGTTCGGAATACGGAATGCCATGGTTATGTAAACAATGTAAATTACATGTGTATTGGTGAGAATTCGCTCAAAGAGTGTTTTCTACTGCCAAATATCCGATTTTAGAACCTGGTGATACAAATAACTTATGAAGTCAGAGTAAATATTTCAAAGTGTAATATATGCCTTCTTTGGTGGATGAAAGTTCACTAATCCACATGTTCACAACTCAGAAACGCATGTTTCTCGAATCCGTCATGCATGTATCATGTACGGAACCCGGAATGCCATGTTGATGGAATTCATGTAAATTATATATCTATTAGGTTGAATACACTCCAGAAGTATTCTTCTGTGAAAAATGAACGAATTCGAAACTTGTATTAGGGAAAGATAGTGAAAATGTGTACACGAGTCTATATGAAATTATTCCTTTTATAGAGGATGAAAAATCAGTAATCCACATGCTCACAACTCAGGAATGCATGTTTGTCGAATCCGTCATGCATGTAACATGTACGGAACACGGAATATCATGTTGAAGGAATCTATTCAAATTACATATCTCTAGGGTAGAATTCGCTCCAAGAGGGTTTTTCTGGGATCAAAGTGTGATTCTTGAAACTGGTGATAGGAGAAGCAACGAAGTCCAAGGAACTATTTCAAAGTGCATAAGTAACTTGTTTGGTGGTTGAAACATCTTTCATGCGCATGTTCACAGCTCAGAAATGCATGTTTGAGGAATCCGTGATGCATGAAACATGTTCGGAATACGGAATGCCATGGTTATGTAAACAATGTAAATTACATGTGTATTGGTGAGAATTCGCTCAAAGAGTGTTTTCTACTGCCAAATGTCCGATTTTAGAACCTGGTGATACAAAAAACTTATGAAGTCAGAGTAAATATTTCAAAGTGTAATATATGCCTTCTTTGGTGGATGAAAGTTCACTAATCCACATGCTCACAACTCAGAAACGCATGTTTCTCGAATCCGTCATGCATGTATCATGTACGGAACCCGGAATGCCATGTTGATGGAATTCATGTAAATTATATATCTATTAGGTTGAATACACTCCAGAAGTATTCTTCTGTGAAAAATGAACGAATTCGAAACTTGTGTTAGGGAAAGATAGTGAAAATGTGTACACGAGTCTATATGAAATTATTCCTTTTATAGAGGATGAAAAATCAGTAATCCACATGCTCTCAACTCAGGAATGCATGTTTGTCGAACCCGTCATGCATGTAACATGTACGTAACACGGAATATCATGTAGAAGGAAACTATTCAAATTACATATCTCTAGGGTAGAATTCGCTCCAAGAGGGTTTTTCTGGGATCAAAGTGTGATTCTTGAAACTTGTGATAGGAGAAGCAACGAAGTCCAAGGGACTATTTCAAAGTGCATAAGTAACTTGTTTGGTGGTTGAAACATCTGTCATGCGCATGTTCACAGCTCAGAAATGCATGTTTGAGGAATCCGTGATGCATGAAACATGTTCGGAATACGGAATGCCATGGTTATGTAAACAATGTAAATTACATGTGTATTGGTGAGAATTCGCTCAAAGAGTGTTTTCTACTGCCAAATGTCCGATTTTAGAACCTGGTGATACAAAAAACTTATGAAGTCAGAGTAAATATTTCAAAGTGTAATATATGCCTTCTTTGGTTGATGAAAGTTCACTAATCCACATGCTCACAACTCAGAAACGCATGTTTCTCGAATCCGTCATGCATGTATCATGTACGGAACCCGGAATGCCATGTTGATGGAATTCATGTAAATTATATATCTATTAGGTTGAATACACTCCAGAAGTATTCTTCTGTGAAAAATGAACGAATTCGAAACTTGTGTTAGGGAAAGCTTGTGAAAATGTGTACACGAGTCTATATGAAATTATTCCTTTTATAGAGGATGAAAAATCAGTAATCCACATGCTCACAACTCAGGAATGCATGTTTGTCGAATCCGTCATGCATGTAACATGTACGGAACACGGAATATCATGTTGAAGGAATCTATTCAAATTACATATCTCTAGGGTAGAATTCGCTCCAAGAGGGTTTTTCTGGGATCAAAGTGTGATTCTTGAAACTGGTGATAGGAGAAGCAACGAAGTCCAAGGAACTATTTCAAAGTGCATAAGTAACTTGTTTGGTGGTTGAAACATATGTCATGCGCATGTTCACAGCTCAGAAATGCATGTTTGAGGAATCCGTGATGCATGAAACATGTTCGGAATACGGAATGCCATGGTTATGTAAACAATGTAAATTACATGTGTATTGGTGAGAATTCGCTCAAAGAGTGTTTTCTACTGCCAAATGTCCGATTTTAGAACCTGGTGATACAAAAAACTTATGAAGTCAGAGTAAATATTTCAAAGTGTAATATATGCCTTCTTTGGTGGATGAAAGTTCACTAATCCACATGCTCACAACTCAGAAACGCATGTTTCTCGAATCCGTCATGCATGTATCATGTACGGAACCCGGAATGCCATGTTGATGGAATTCATGTAAATTAAATATCTATTAGGTTGAATACACTCCAGAAGAATCCTTCTGTGAAAAATGAACGAATTCGAAACTTGTGTTACGGAAAACTTGTGAAAATGTGTACACGAGTCTATATAAAATTATTCCTTTTATAGAGGATGAAAAATCAGTAATCCACATGCTCTCAACTCAGGAATGCATGTTTGTCGAATCCGTCATGCATGTAACATGTACGTAACACGGAATATCATGTAGAAGGAAACTATTCAAATTACATATCTCTAGGGTAGAATTCGCTCCAAGAGGGTTTTTCTGGGATCAAAGTGTGATTCTTGAAACTGGTGATAGGAGAAGCAACGAAGTCCAAGGGACTATTTCAAAGTGCATAAGTAACTTGTTTGGTGGTTGAAACATCTGTCATGCGCATGTTCACATGTCAGAAATGCATGTTTGAGGAATCCGTGATGCACGAATCATGTTCGGAATACGGAATGCCATGGTTATGTAAACAATGTAAATTACATGTGTATTGGTGAGAATTCGCTCAAAGAGTGTTTTCTACTGCCAAATATCCGATTTTAGAACCTGGTGATACAAAAAACTTATGAAGTCAGAGTAAATAATTCAAAGTGTAATATATGCCTTCTTTGGTGGATGAAAGTTCACTAATCCACATGCTCACAACTCAGAAACGCATGTTTCTCGAATCCGTCATGCATGTATCATGTACGGAACCCGGAATGCCATGTTGATGGAATTCATGTAAATTAAATATCTATTAGGTTGAATACACTCCAGAAGAATCCTTCTGTGAAAAATGAACGAATTCGAAACTTGTGTTACGGAAAACTTGTGAAAATGTGTACACGAGTCTATATAAAATTATTCCTTTTATAGAGGATGAAAAATCAGTAATCCACATGCTCTCAACTCAGGAATGCATGTTTGTCGAATCCGTCATGCATGTAACATGTACGTAACACGGAATATCATGTAGAAGGAAACTATTCAAATTACATATCTCTAGGGTAGAATTCGCTCCAAGAGGGTTTTTCTGGGATCAAAGTGTGATTCTTGAAACTGGTGATAGGAGAAGCAACGAAGTCCAAGGGACTATTTCAAAGTGCATAAGTAACTTGTTTGGTGGTTGAAACATCTGTCATGCGCATGTTCACAGCTCAGAAATGCATGTTTGAGGAATCCGTGATGCACGAATCATGTTCGGAATACGTAATGCCATGGTTATGTAAACAATGTAAATTACATGTGTATTGGTGAGAATTCGCTCAAAGAGTGTTTTCTACTGCCAAATATCCGATTTTAGAACCTGGTGATACAAAAAACTTATGAAGTCAGAGTAAATATTTCAAAGTGTAATATATGCCTTCTTTGGTGGATGAAAGTTCACTAATCCACATGCTCACAACTCAGAAACGCATGTTTCTCGAATCCGTCATGCATGTATCATGTTGGAACCCGGAATGCCATGTTGATGGAATTCATGTAAATTATATATCTATTAGGTTGAATACACTCCAGAAGTATTCTTCTGTGAAAAATGAACGAATTCGAAACTTGTGTTAGGGAAAGCTTGTGAAAATGTGTACACGAGTCTATATGAAATTATTCCTTTTATAGAGGATGAAAAATCAGTAATCCACATGCTCACAACTCAGGAATGCATGTTTGTCGAATCCGTCATGCATGTAACATGTACGGAACACGGAATATCATGTTGAAGGAATCTATTCAAATTACATATCTCTAGGGTAGAATTCGCTCCAAGAGGGTTTTTCTGGGATCAAAGTGTGATTCTTGAAACTGGTGATAGGAGAAGCAACGAAGTCCAAGGAACTATTTCAAAGTGCGTAAGTAACTTGTTTGGTGGTTGAAACATCTGTCATGCGCATGTTCACAGGTCAGAAATGCATGTTTGAGGAATCCGTGATGCACGAGTCATGTTCGGAATACGGAATGCCATGGTTATGTAAACAATGTAAATTACATGTGTATTGGTGAGAATTCGCTCAAAGAGTGTTTTCTACTGCCAAATATCTGATTTTAGAACCTGGTGATACAAAAAACTTATGAAGTCAGAGTAAATATTTCAAAGTGTAATATATGCCTTCTTTGGTGGATGAAAGTTCACTAATCCACATGCTCACAACTCAGAAACGCATGTTTCTCGAATCCGTCATGCATGTATCATGTACGGAACCCGGAATGCCATGTTGATGGAATTCATGTAAATTATATATCTATTAGGTTGAATACACTCCAGAAGTATTCTTCTGTGAAAAATGAACGAATTCGAAACTTGTGTTAGGGAAAGCTTGTGAAAATGTGTACACGAGTCTATATGAAATTATTCCTTTTATAAGAGGATGAAAAATCAGTAATCCACATGCTCTCAACTCAGGAATGCATGTTTGTCGAATCCGTCATGCATGTAACATGTACGTAACACGGAATATCATGTAGAAGGAAACTATTCAAATTACATATCTCTAGGGTAGAATTCGCTCCAAGAGGGTTTTTCTGGGATCAAAGTGTGATTCTTGAAACTTGTGATAGGAGAAGCAACGAAGTCCAAGGGACTATTTCAAAGTGCATAAGTAACTTGTTTGGTGGTTGAAACATCTGTCATGCGCATGTTCACAGGTCAGAAATGCATGTTTGAGGAATCCGTGATGCACGAATCATGTTCGGAATACGGAATGCCATGGTTATGTAAACAATGTAAATTACCTGTGTATTGGTGAGAATTCGCTCAAAGAGTGTTTTCTACTGCCAAATATCCGATTTTAGAACCTGGTGATACAAAAAACTTATGAAGTCAGAGTAAATATTTCAAAGTGTAATATATGCCTTCTTTGGTGGATGAAAGGTCACTAATCCACATGCTCACAACTCAGAAACGCATGTTTCTCGAATCCGTCATGCATGTATCATGTACGGAACCCGGAATGCCATGTTGATGGAATTCATGTAAATTATATATCTATTAGGTTGAATACACTCCAGAAGTATTCTTCTGTGAAAAATGAACGAATTCGAAACTTGTGTTAGGGAAAGCTTGTGAAAATGTGTACACGAGTCTATATGAAATTATTCCTTTTATAGAGGATGAAAAATCAGTAATCCACATGCTCACAACTCAGGAATGCATGTTTGTGGAATCCGTCATGCATGTAACATGTACGGAACATGGAATATCATGTTGAAGGAATCTATTCAAATTACATATCTCTAGGTTAGAATTCGCTCCAAGAGGGTTTTTCTGGGATCAAAGTGTGATTCTTGAAACTGGTGATAGGAGAAGCAACGAAGTCCAAGGAACTATTTCAAAGTGCATAAGTAACTTGTTTGGTGGTTGAAACATCTGTCATGCGCATGTTCACAGCTCAGAAATGCATGTTTGAGGAATCCGTGATGCATGAAACATGTTCGGAATACGGAATGCCATGGTTATGTAAACAATGTAAATTACATGTGTATTGGTGAGAATTCGCTCAAAGAGTGTTTTCTACTGCCAAATGCCCGATTTTAGAACCTGGTGATACAAAAAACTTATGAAGTCAGAGTAAATATTTCAAAGTGTAATATATGCCTTCTTTGGTGGATGAAAGTTCACTAATCCACATGCTCACAACTCAGAAACGCATGTTTCTCGAATCCGTCATGCATGTATCATGTACGGAACCCGGAATGCCATGTTGATGGAATTCATGTAAATTATATATCTATTAGGTTGAATACACTCCAGAAGTATTCTTCTGTGAAAAATGAACGAATTCGAAAGTTGTGTTAGGGAAAGCTTGTGAAAATGTGTACACGAGTCTATATGAAATTATTCCTTTTATAGAGGATGAAAAATCAGTAATCTATATGCTCACAACTCAGGAATACATGTTTGTCGAATTCGGCATGCATGTAACATGTACGTAACACGGAATATCATGTTGAAGGAATCTATTCAAATTACATATCTCTAGGGTAGAATTCGCTCCAAGAGGGTTTTTCTGGGATCAAAGTGTGATTCTTGAAACTGGTGATAGGAGAAGCAACGAAGTCCAAGAAACTATTTCAAAGTGCATAAGTAACTTGTTTGGTGGTTGAAACATCTGTCATGCGCATGATCACAGCTCAGAAATGCATGTTTGAAGAATCCATGATGCATGAAACATGTTCGGAATACGGAATGCCATGGTTATGTAAACAAGGTAAATTACATGTGTATTGGGGAGAATTCGCTCAAAGAGTGTTTTCTACTGCCAAATGTCCGATTTTAGAACCTGGTGATACAAAAAACTTATGAAGTCAGAGTAAATATTTCAAAGTGTAATATATGCCTTCTTTGATGGATGAAAGTTCACTAATCCACATGCTCACAACTCAGAAACGCATGTTTCTCGAATCCGTCATGCATGTATCATGTACGGAACCCAGAATGCCATGTTGATGGAATTCATGTAAATTATATATCTATTAGGTTGAATACACTCCAGAAGTATTCTTCTGTGAAAAATGAACGAATTCGAAACTTGTGTTAGGGAAAGATAGTGAAAATGTGTACACGAGTCTATATGAAATTATTCCTTTTATAGAGGATGAAAAATCAGTAATCCACATGCTCACAACTCAGGAATGCATGTTTGTCGAATCCGTCATGCATGTAACATGTACGGAACACGGAATATCATGTTGAAGGAATCTATTCAAATTACATATCTCTAGGTTAGAATTCGCTCCAAGAGGGTTTTTCTGGGATCAAAGTGTGATTCTTGAAACTGGTGATAGGAGAAGCAACGAAGTCCAAGGAACTATTTCAAAGTGTGTAAGTAACTTGTTTGGTGGTTGAAACAACTGTCATGCAAATGTTCACAGCTCAGAAATGCATGTTTGAGGAATCCGTGATGCATGAAACATGTTCGGAATACGGAATGCCATGGTTATGTAAACAATGTAAATTACATGTGTATTGGTGAGAATTCGCTCAAAGAGTGTTTTCTACTGCCAAATGTCCGATTTTAGAACCTGGTGATACAAAAAACTTATGATGTCAGAGTAAATATTTCAAAGTGTAATATATGCCTTCTTTGGTGGATGAAAGTTCACTAATCCACATGCTCACAACTCAGAAACGCATGTTTCTCGAATCCGTCATGCATGTATCATGTACGGAACCCGGAATGCCATGTTGATGGAATTCATGTAAATTAAATATCTATTAGGTTGAATACACTCCAGAAGAATCCTTCTGTGAAAAATGAACGAATTCGAAACTTGTGTTACGGAAAACTTGTGAAAATGTGTACACGAGTCTATATAAAATTATTCCTTTTATAGAGGATGAAAAATCAGTAATCCACATGCTCTCAACTCAGGAATGCATGTTTGTCGAATCCGTCATGCATGTAACATGTACGTAACACGGAATATCATGTAGAAGGAAACTATTCAAATTACATATCTCTAGGGTAGAATTCGCTCCAAGAGGGTTTTTCTGGGATCAAAGTGTGATTCTTGAAACTTGTGATAGGAGAAGCAACGAAGTCCAAGGGACTATTTCAAAGTGCATAAGTAACTTGTTTGGTGGTTGAAACATCTGTCATGCGCATGTTCACAGCTCAGAAATGCATGTTTGAGGAATCCGTGATGCATGAAACATGTTCGGAATACGGAATGCCATGGTTATGTAAACAAAGTAAATTACATGTGTATTGGTGAGAATTCGCTCAAAGAGTGTTTTCTACTGCCAAATGTCCGATTTTAGAACCTGGTGATACAAAAAACCTATGAAGTCAGAGTAAATATTTCAAAGTGTAATATATGCCTTCTTTGGTGGATGAAAGTTCACTAATCCACATGCTCACAACTCAGAAACGCGTGTTTCTCGAATCCGTCATGCATGTATCATGTACGGAACCCGGAATGCCATGTTGATGGAATTCATGTAAATTATATATCTATTAGGTTGAATACACTCCAGAAGTATTCTTCTGTGAAAAATGAACGAATTCGAAACTTGTGTTAGGGAAAGCTTGTGAAAATGTGTACACGAGTCTATATGAAATTATTCCTTTTATAGAGGATGAAAAATCAGTAATCCACATGCTCACAACTCAGGAATGCATGTTTGTCGAATCCGTCATGCATGTAACATGTACGTAACACGGAATATCATGTTGAAGGAATCTATTCAAATTACATATCTCTAGGGCAGAATTCGCTCCAAGAGGGTTTTTCTGGGATCAAAGTGTGATTCTTGAAACTGGTGATAGGAGAAGCAACGAAGTCCAAGGAACTATTTCAAAGTGCATAAGTAACTTGTTTGGTGGTTGAAACATCTGTCATGCGCATGATCACAGCTCAGAAATGCATGTTTGAGGAATCCGTGATGCATGAAACATGTTCGGAATACGGAATGCCATGGTTATGTAAACAATGTAAATTACATGTGTATTGGTGAGAATTCGCTCAAAGAGTGTTTTCTACTGCCAAATGTCCGATTTTAGAACCTGGTGATACAAAAAACTTATGAAGTCAGAGTAAATATTTCAAAGTGTAATATATGCCTACTTTGGTGGATGAAAGTTCACTAATCCACATGCTCACAACTCAGAAACGCATGTTTCTCGAATCCGTCATGCATGTATCATGTACGGAACCCGGAATGCCATGTTGATGGAATTCATGTAAATTAAATATCTATTAGGTTGAATACACTCCAGAAGAATCCTTCTGTGAAAAATGAACGAATTCGAAACTTGTGTTACGGAAAACTTGTGAAAATGTGTACACGAGTCTATATAAAATTATTCCTTTTATAGAGGATGAAAAATCAGTAATCCACATGCTCTCAACTCAGGAATGCATGTTTGTCAAATCCGTCATGCATGTAATATGTACGAAACACGGAATATCATGTAGAAGGAAACTATTCAAATTACATATCTCTAGGGTAGAATTCGCTCCAAGAGGGTTTTTCTGGGATCAAAGTGTGATTCTTGAAACTTGTGATAGGAGAAGCAACGAAGTCCAAGGGACTATTTCAAAGTGCATAAGTAACTTGTTTGGTGGTTGAAACATCTGTCATGCGCATGTTCACAGCTCAGAAATGCATGTTTGAGGAATCCGTGATGCACGAATCATGTTCGGAATACGGAATGCCATGGTTATGTAAACAATGTAAATTACATGTGTATTGGTGAGAATTCGCTCAAAGAGTGTTTTCTACTGCCAAATGTCCGATTTTAGAACCTGGTGATACAAAAAACTTATGAAGTCAGAGTAAATATTTCAAAGTGTAATATATGCCTTCTTTGGTGGATGAAAGTTCACTAATCCACATGCTCACAACTCAGAAACGCGTGTTTCTCGAATCTGTCATGCATGTATCATGTACGGAACCTGGAATGCCATGTTGATGGAATTCATGTAAATTATATATCTATTAGGTTGAATACACTCCAGAAGTATTCTTCTGTGAAAAATGAACGAATTCGAAACTTGTGTTAGGGAAAGCTTGTGAAAATGTGTACACGAGTCTATATGAAATTATTCCTTTTATAGAGGATGAAAAATCAGTAATCCACATGCTCACAACTCAGGAATGCATGTTTGTCGAATCCGTCATGCATGTAACATGTACGTAACACGGAATATCATGTTGAAGGAATCTATTCAAATTACATATCTCTAGGGTAGAATTCGCTCCAAGAGGGTTTTTCTGGGATCAAAGTGTGATTCTTGAAACTGGTGATAGGAGAAGCAACGAAGTCCAAGGAACTATTTCAAAGTGCATAAGTAACTTGTTTGGTGGTTGAAACATCTGTCATGCGCATGTTCACAGCTCAGAAATGCATGTTTGAGGAATCCGTGATGCATGAAACATGTTCGGAATACGGAATGCCATGGTTATGTAAACAATGTAAATTACATGTGTATTGGTGAGAATTCGCTCAAAGAGTGTTTTCTACTGCCAAATGTCCGATTTTAGAACCTGGTGATACAAAAAACTTATGAAGTCAGAGTAAATATTTCAAAGTGTAATATATGCCTTCTTTGGTGGATGAAAGTTCACTAATCCACATGCTCACAACTCAGAAACGCATGTTTCTCGAATCCGTCATGCATGTATCATGTACGGAACCCGGAATGCCATGTTGATGGAATTCATGTAAATTAAATATCTATTAGGTTGAATACACTCCAGAAGAATCCTTCTGTGAAAAATGAACGAATTCGAAACTTGTGTTACGGAACACTTGTGAAAATGTGTACACGAGTCTATATAAAATTATTCCTTTTATAGAGGATGAAAAATCAGTAATCCACATGCTCTCAACTCAGGAATGCATGTTTGTCAAATCCGTCATGCATGTAACATGTACGTAACACGGAATATCATGTAGAAGGAAACTATTCAAATTACATATCTCTAGGGTAGAATTCGATCCAAGAGGGTTTTTCTGGGATCAAAGTGTGATTCTTGAAACTTGTGATAGGAGAAGCAACGAAGTCCAAGGGACTATTTCAAAGTGCATAAGTAACTTGTTTGGTGGTTGAAACATCTGTCATGCGCATGTTCACAGCTCAGAAATGCATGTTTGAGGAATCCGTGATGCATGAAACATGTTCGGAATACGGAATGCCATGGTTATGTAAACAATGTAAATTACATGTGTATAGTTGAGAATTCGCTCAAAGAGTGTTTTCTACTGCCAAATGTCCGATTTTAGAACCTGGTGATACAAAAAACTTATGAAGTCAGAGTAAATATTTCAAAGTGTAATATATGCCTTCTTTGGTGGATGAAAGTTCACTAATCCACATGCTCACAACTCAGAAACGCATGTTTCTCGAATCCGTCATGCATGTATCATGTACGGAACCCGGAATGCCATGTTGATGGAATTCATGTAAATTAAATATCTATTAGGTTGAATACACTCCAGAAGAATACTTCTGTGAAAAATGAACGAATTCGAAACTTGTGTTACGGAAAAATTGTGAAAATGTGTACACGAGTCTATATAAAATTATTCCTTATATAGAGGATGAAAAATCAGTAATCCACATGCTCTCAACTCAGGAATGCATGTTTGTCAAATCCGTCATGCATGTAACATGTACGTAACACGGAATATCATGTAGAAGGAAACTATTCAAATTACATATCTCTAGGGTAGAATTCGCTCCAAGAGGGTTTTTCTGGGATCAAAGTGTGATTCTTGAAACTTGTGATAGGAGAAGCAACGAAGTCCAAGGGACTATTTCAAAGTGCATAAGTAACTTGTTTGGTGGTTGAAACATCTGTCATGTGCATGTTCACAGGTCAGAAATGCATGTTTGAGGAATCCGTGATGCACGAATCATGTTCGGAATACGGAATGCCATGGTTATGTAAACAATGTAAATTACATGTGTATTGGTGAGAATTCGCTCAAAGAGTGTTTTCTACTGCCAAATATCCGATTTTAGAACCTGGTGATACAAAAAAATTATGAAGTCAGAGTAAATATTTCAAAGTGTAATATATGCCTTCTTTGGTGGATGAAAGTTCACTAATCCACATGCTCACAACTCAGAAACGCATGTTTCTCGAATCCGTCATGCATGTATCATGTACGGAACCCGGAATGCCATGTTGATGGAATTCATGTAAATTATATATCTATTAGGTTGAATACACTCCAGAAGTATTCTTCTGTGAAAAATGAACGAATTCGAAACTTGTGTTAGGGAAAGCTTGTGAAAATGTGTACACGAGTCTATATGAAATTATTCCTTTTATAGAGGATGAAAAATCAGTAATCCACATGCTCACAACTCAGGAATGCATGTTTGTCGAATCCGTCATGCATGTAACATGTACGGAACACGGAATATCATGTTGAAGGAATCTATTCAAATTACATATCTCTAGGGTAGAATTCGCTCCAAGAGGGTTTTTCTGGGATCAAAGTGTGATTCTTGAAACTGGTGATAGGAGAAGCAACGAAGTCCAAGGAACTATTTCAAAGTGCATAAGTAACTTGTTTGGTGGTTGAAACATCTGTCATGCGCATGTTCACAGCTCAGAAATGCATGTTTGAGGAATCCGTGATGCATGAAACATGTTCGGAATACGGAATGCCATGGTTATGTAAACAATGTAAATTACATCTGTATTGGTGAGAATTCGCTCAAAGAGTGTTTTCTACTGCCAAATATCCGATTTTAGAACCTGGTGATACAAAAAACTTATGAAGTCAGAGTAAATATTTCAAAGTGTAATATATGCCTTTTTTGGTGGATGAAAGTTCACTAATCCACATGCTCACAACTCAGAAACGCATGTTTCTCGAATCCGTCATGCATGTATCATGTACGGAACCCGGAATGCCATGTTGATGGAATTCATGTAAATTATATATCTATTAGGTTGAATACACTCCAGAAGTATTCTTCTGTGAAAAATGAACGAATTCGAAACTTGTGTTAGGGAAAGCTTGTGAAAATGTGTACACGAGTCTATATGAAATTATTCCTTTTATAGAGGATGAAAAATCAGTAATCCACATGCTCACAACTCAGGAATGCATGTTTGTCGAATCCGTCATGCATGTAACATGTACGTAACACGGAATATCATGTTGAAGGAATCTATTCAAATTACATATCTCTAGGGTAGAATTCGCTCCAAGAGGGTTTTTCTGGGATCAAAGTGTGATTCTTGAAACTGGTGATAGGAGAAGCAACGAAGTCCAAGGAACTATTTCAAAGTGCATAAGTAACTTGTTTGGTCGTTGAAACATCTGTCATGCGCATGTTCACAGCTCAGAAATGCATGTTTGGAGAATCCGTGTTGCATGAAACATGTTCGGAATACGGAATGCCATGGTTATTTAAACAAGGTAAATTACATGTGTATTGGTGAGAATTCGCTCAAAGAGTGTTTTCTACTGCCAAATGTCCGATTTTAGAACCTGGTGATACAAAAAACTTATGAAGTCAGAGTAAATATTTCAAAGTGTAATATATGCCTTCTTTGGTGGATGAAAGTTCACTAATCCACATGTTCACAACTCAGAAACGCATGTTTCTCGAATCCGTCATGCATGTATCATATACGGAACCCGGAATGCCATGTTGATGGAATTCATGTAAATTATATATCTATTAGGTTGAATAAACTCCAGAAGTATTCTTCTGTGAAAAATGAACGAATTCGAAACTTGTGTTAGGGAAAGCTTGTGAAAATGTGTACACGAGTCTATATGAAATTATTCCTTTTATAGAGGATGAAAAATCAGTAATCCACATGCTCACAACTCAGGAATGCATGTTTGTCGAATCCGTCATGCATGTAACATGTACGTAACACGGAATATCATGTTGAAGGAATCTATTCAAATTACATATCTCTAGGGTAGAATTCGCTCCAAGAGGGTTTTTCTGGGATCAAAGTGTGATTCTTGAAACTGGTGATAGGAGAAGCAACGAAGTCCAAGGAACTATTTCAAAGTGCGTAAGTAACTTGTTTGGTGGTTGAAATATCTGTCATGCGCATGTTCACAGCTCAGAAATGCATGTTTGAAGAATCCGTGATGCATGAAACATGTTCGGATTACGGAATGCCATGGTTATGTAAACAAGGTAAATTACATGTGTATTGGTGAGAATTCGCTCAAAGAGTGTTTTCTACTGCCAAATGTCCGATTTTAGAACCTGGTGATACAAAAAACATATGAAGTCAGAGTAAATATTTCAAAGTGTAATATATGCCTTCTTTGGTGGATGAAAGTTCACTAATCCACATGTTCACAACTCAGAAACGCATGTTTCTCGAATCCGTCATGCATGTATCATGTACGGAACCCGGAATGCCATGTTGATGGAATTCATGTAAATTATATATCTATTAGGTTGAATACACTCCAGAAGTATTCTTCTGTGAAAAATGAACGAATTCGAAACTTGTGTTAGGGAAAGATAGTGAAAATGTGTACACGAGTCTATATGAAATTATTCCTTTTATAGAGGATGAAAAATCAGTAATCCACATGCTCACAACTCAGGAATGCATGTTTGTCGAATCCGTCATGCATGTAACATGTACGGAACACGGAATATCATGTTGAAGGAATCTATTCAAATTACATATCTCTAGGTTAGAATTCGCTCCAAGAGGGTTTTTCTGGGATCAAAGTGTGATTCTTGAAACTGGTGATAGGAGAAGCAACGAAGTCCAAGGAACTATTTCAAAGTGCGTAAGTAACTTGTTTGGTGGTTGAAACAACTGTCATGCACATGTTCACAGCTCAGAAATGCATGTTTGAGGAATCCGTGATGCATGAAACATGTTCGGAATACGGAATGCCATGGTTATTTAAACAATGTAAATTACATGTGTATTGGTGAGAATTCGCTCAAAGAGTGTTTTCTACTGCCAAATGTCTGATTTTAGAACCTGGTGATACAAAAAACTTATGAAGTCAGAGTAAATATTTCAAAGTGTAATATATGCCTTCTTTGGTGGATGAAAGTTCACTAATCCACATGCTCACAACTCAGAAACGCGTGTTTCTCGAATCCGTCATGCATGTATCATGTACGGAACCCGGAATGCCATGTTGATGGAATTCATGTAAATTATATATCTATTAGGTTGAATACACTCCAGAAGTATTCTTCTGTGAAAAATGAACGAATTCGAAACTTGTGTTAGGGAAAGATTGTGAAAATGTGTACACGAGTCTATATGAAATTATTCCTTTTATAGAGGATGAAAAATCAGTAATCCACATGCTCACAACTCAGGAATGCATGTTTGTGGAATCCGTCATGCATGTAACATGTACGGAACACGGAATATCATGTTGAAGGAATCTATTCAAATTACATATCTCTAGGGTAGAATTCGCTCCAAGAGGGTTTTTCTGGGATCAAAGTGTGATTCTTGAAACTGGTGATAGGAGAAGCAACGAAGTCCAAGGAACTATTTCAAAGTGCATAAGTAACTTGTTTGGTGGTTGAAACATCTGTCATGCGCATGTTCACAGCTCAGAAATGCATGTTTGAGGAATCCGTGATGCATGAAACATGTTCGGAATACGGAATGCCATGGTTATGTAAACAATGTAAATTACATGTGTATTGGTGAGAATTCGCTCAAAGAGTGTTTTCTACTGCCAAATGTCCGATTTTAGAACCTGGTGATACAAAAAACTTATGAAGTCAGAGTAAATATTTCAAAGTGTAATATATGCCTTCTTTGGTGGATGAAAGTTCACTAATCCACATGCTCACAACTCAGAAACGCATGTTTCTCGAATCCGTCATGCATGTATCATGTACGGAACCCGGAATGCCATGTTGATGGAATTCATGTAAATTAAATATCTATTAGGTTGAATACACTCCAGAAGAATCCTTCTGTGAAAAATGAACGAATTCGATACTTGTGTTACGGAAAACTTGTGAAAATGTGTACACGAGTCTATATAAAATTTTTCCTTTTATAGAGGATGAAAAATCAGTAATCCACATGCTCACAACTCAGGAATGCATGTTTGTCGAATCCGCCATGCATGTAACATGTACGGAACACGGAATATCATGTTGAAGGAATCTATTCAAATT